>NC_133620.1:431460573-431760573 GCF_048593235.1 Sminthopsis crassicaudata
GGAGGAGAGGGAGAGAAAGAGAAAGAGAGAAGAAGAGAGAGAATATATTTTTTCTTCTATTGACTTGTTCAGATAAAGTTCTGAGGTTCAAGTGGCAGTTTAGCAGGCCCATCCTCCTTCTTTGTACAGATGTCTACTATTACAATTATGTGAGATAATTTTTCTAAACTTATTTTCCCTTCCTTCTCCAGTGTATGTATTCCTCTTTCCCCTCTTTCCATTATTTTTTCAAGATCTTCAAGACATAACAGAACTACTCCTAGGCCTTCTCTAATTAGACTTCTTTATAAACCCTGGAAAACATCAGAAAGGGACACATGTCATCTCTTCATGCTTGAATGTAAGCAACTTATCCTTGTTTACTTCTTTGTTATTGTTCATTCATAATTACCCATTTATTTTTCTCCTCACTCCTGTGTTTGTAATTCAAAATTTGTCTGTAGCTCTGGTCTTTTCATCAGGAATGCTTGGAAGTTTTCTATTTCAGTAGTGTCAAACAAATAAAAATTATGCCTGAGAGGGCTGCACAAATTTACATTTTCTATATTGTGTTGTATTTTTATTTATTTTGTTAAACATTTCTCAGTTACATTTTAATTTGGTTCTGTTGAGTTTGAAATAGAGAGAAGGCTCTATTTCATTAAAGTGGAATTTTCTATATAGCATTATATTCACTTTTACTACTTATTCTTGACTTTAAGCTTCTATCCTTTGCTTTCTGGAATATTGTATTTCAAGTTCTCTCCCCCTTCATTGTGGTAGTTGTTAAAACATGAGTGATCTTGACTGTAACTCCTCAGTATTTGAATTCTTTCTTTCTGGTTACTTGCTGTACTTTTTCTTTGATGCAGAAGTGTTGGATTTGGGCTATGACCTTCCTGGGAGTTTTCATTTTGAGGTTTCAGGAGGTGACTGGTAAATTCTATTTATACTTAGAAGCTCTGGTTCTAAGATATTTGGTCAATTTTCTTTAAGATTTTCTGATAGGCTCTTTTCTTGATCCTGGAATTTAGAAAGTCCAGTGATTCTTAATTTTTTTTCCTTGATCTGATTTCAGGTCCAATTTTTTTGCTATGAAATAGCTTATATTTTTTCTATTTTTTCAGCTTTTTAAAAAATTATTTTCATTTATTTATTTATTTTACTATTATTGCTTCAATTAACTTCTTTTTGGTCCAGTTTGATGCTTGGATTTGGTTTTGGAATTCTTGCTATTAATTTCCAATTCTTTTTTTCCATAGTTCTCATTTCTTTTCCAATTTTATCTTCAAACACTCTCATTCAAATTATAAAAATATTTTAAAACTCTTACTCCATATTTTTCAGGAATTTTAATTCAGTTTGTACCCAAGCTGTGTTTTCATCTGAGACAAGATATGTTGATATTTTAGAGCACTTCTTTTCTCTTCTGCTCAGATCTTTTTGAACCAGAGGACAAAGTATAAATACAAAGTGTAAATAGAAAGTATATGTGTTTTGAGCATCCTTGCCATCATGATCATCCATTAAGGTAATGCTCTTTTTTTGTTTGTCCATTCATTTAGCCAACTTTTTGACTTCCAGCTTATTGTTAGGGCTGAGCTCTGCAGCACTTCTGGAAGAAAGATTGGAGCTTGTCTTGTGGTTACTTTCTTGGGGCAGTGAATGCTGTATTATTCCAGTATCTCAGAGATAGACTAGGGACCTGAAAGTTTTCAATGCTCCCAAAGTGGTTTGAATCAGAAGAAAATATGGTTATTGCCCTCTTTGTCTAAGCTCTTGAAGTTCCTGACTTGAGTTTGGGCCTCAGCAATTGTAGCCTGCTGCCCCTATTAGTTAACTAGTGAAGTACTGGTTCTGAATGGTAGAATTGTAGGCTTCCCTTTGGTCTAAAATTCCCATCCTGTTATTCTTCAGGTAGGCTAAATGTTGGAAGTGAAAGTTTGCTTTGCACTTGGGGTCTGAGCCTTGCCACTGCTACTGCTATTGTTATTGGCTTATAATTTTTTTTCCTTCTTTCTCTATTTATCTCCCAGAGTCTCCTTACCCGAATTTCACTGTTCTGTGCAGGTTCTCAGTCTACCTAGATTTCAACTTGGATGTGAGCAATAGGTGACAATATTTTATACTCATCTCTATCTCAGCACCACAGCATGAGTGTGGAGGTATCCTGGTATAGGCATAAGACCTCCTCTTGCTCTTGTTCACATTTCCTGGGAACAGTATTGTCATGGTCCAATCCCATCTCCAATTTTTACACACCTTTCTCAAGGTGAGGTGGACCACAGACTCACTGTGACTTTTCAGGATTTCCCTATCAGGATTCAGTTCGATCCATTTTCTAAATCTGTTTGGAGGGGGTATTGGACAGGAGTTCATGGCATTGCTTCCTATCACTCTTCTATCTTGGTTTCTTCAATGGCTTTTTCTCAATACGTATCCTTCTGGGCCTCTCTATGATTTCTGACATTGTTGATCACTTTCTTCTCTTGGACATTTTCTCATCTCTGAGTTTTTATGACACTGTTCTTTTTTTGGTTCTTCTTCTACCCATTTGACTACTTTGTCTCAGTCTTCCCAGTAAAGGTAGGTATACACAGGACTAATTGTGTCTTGAATACATAATTGGCTTCCTTCTCCATTATCAGAGTTGATATCCTTAAAACTTCCTCTTGCTGTAAACTCTTTATGTTTATATCTTTCTCTTCCTTCTCCCTGCAGCTCTACAAAGAATCAAGGAATATATAAAGTCTCATTTATTCTTTGGATCATAATTTCACAACATTCAGTTACTATATTTACAAGAAAGAGTTCAGTTCTAGAGTTAATCAGGAAGGAAGATAGGTTATTGTCATGTCAAAATAAAAGTATTTTCTAAAGGTATGAAAAAAATTTGAAAAGTAAAACAAAGACTTTGAGATGTGACTTTTTGAGATAGGCTGATTAAGAAAGAACAAATGGGCAATCTGAGTGCTACATTGGCACTATCCATAGTAGAGGAAGGCTTCCTGTGTGTTGGGTGAATCTTTCTGAAGGATTTATGGAATGGTATCAGTAAGAATCACACAAGGGAAAAGCTCCCTTTTCTCCCTGGAAAATCAAATGAAATGAAGCAATCTTCCTGCTTCCTCCCTCTGCTCTATCACCCTGCCCCACAGTTGGAGAATACCTACCATCACCACCTCAGCACCATGGCCAGCAACAATATTAATATCTTATATGGTACCTCACCAACACTTTTGAGAATCCTGATTATCCTTGAATAAACAAAGCAGCAGGTGTCCAGCTCTGTCTCTGCCTGGCAGGAGCATCCACCGCTGATAGTGATTGATCTGGCAGGTCACCAGGGAGGGATCAGACACAAACTACATCTACAGAGCCTTCCAGAGCAGAGTGACATGTGTTAGGTTAAGCTCTCTATCAAGACAGAATAGAATTACCTGCTTTCTCCCTCCTGTCTCATTAATGCTATACTACAACTGATTGTGAGCAGGGAGAGGCCATTCATCAGGGATGGTGCTGACGGCTTTCAGAATGGGGAAGCGGGAGAGTTTGGCTGCAAGTTTCTTTCCTGGGTTCTGGGTTGGTTTTGATAAGTTAATTTTCTCAAGTCTTATGATATAATAAATAAAAACAGCTAATATGTATTTGGTGCAAATACCCAGAAAGCACTTTCATAACCATAACCTTGTAATGAAGGCAGACAAGTTTCATTATTGTCATTTTATATCAGGGAAACTGAGACTTTCACAGATTAGTTTAATTGGCCTGGATCACATAATGAGACTATAGCAGAGTCAAGATTTTCTGAACCCATCTTGACTCTAGATTCAAAGCATTTTCCCTTATATCATGAGCAGAGCAATACCAACTGTTGCTCAGGATGGCTTTTCCAAAGGAAAATTGGCCTTTGCTTGATGGTATATTGTTAGATAAGCTTTATGTACTTTTATGGAGCAATAGGAGAGAGGAGAGATGGGATTGGATAGACTGAGGTAACGAGGCACAGTAGTAGCCTTAGATCCTGGCATTCTGCCCACTAACTTGGCAACTGGGTTTCTGGCTATCTCACTTTGTCTATAATTATACCCAGTGTCAAAAGATGAGATGTCCAGACCATGAGGAGAAGAGGACTGTTGAAAATAAAGGAGGATTGGGACAGCTAAATGGCACAATGGATAGAGCACCTGCCCTGAAGTCAGGAGAGAGGACCTGAGTTCAAATCTGAACTCAGATACTTAACACTTCATAGCTGTGTAACCCTGGCAAGTCACTTAACTCCAATTGCCTCAGAAAAAATAAATAAAAAAGAAAGAAAGAAAGAAAGAAAGAAAGAAAGAAAGAAAGAAAGAAAGAAAGAAAGAAAGAAAGAAAGAAAGAAAGAAAGAAAGAAAGAAAGAAAGAAAGAAAGAAAGAAAGAAAGAAAGAAAGAAAGAAAGAAAGAAAGAAAGAAAGAAAGAAAGAAAGAAAGAAAGAAAGAAAGAAAGAAAGAAAGAAAGAAAGAAAGAAAGAAAGGAGGATTGTTCCTTATAAGAGCGGGCCAAGTCAAGGAACTAGAAACTGAGTTCAGTTGGAGAAAGGCTGAATAAGTTATGGTATATGAATATTATGGAATATTATTGTTCTTTTTTTATTTTAATAGTTTTTATTTACCAGATATATGCATGGGTAATTTTACAACAATGACAATTGCCAAACCTTTTGTTCTAATTTTTCCTCTTCTTCCCCTCCCCCAGATGTCAGGTTGACCAATACATGTTAAATATGCTAAAGTATAAATTAAATACAATATATGTATACATGTCCAAACAGTTATTTTGCTGTACAAAAAGAATCGGACTTTGAAATAGTGTACAATTAACCTGTGAAGGAAATCCAAAATGCAGGAGGACAAAATTAGAGGGATTGGGAATTCTATGTAGTGGTTCATAGTCATCTCCTAGAGTTCTTTCGCTGGGTATAGCTGATTCAATTCATTACTGCTCTATTGGAGCTGATTTGGTTCATCTCATTGTTGAAGAGTCACGTCCTCAGAATTGATCCTCATATAGTATTGTTGTTGAAGTATATAATGATCTCCTGGTCCTGCTCACCTCACTCAGTGTCAGTTCATGTAAGTCTCTCCAGACCTTTCTGAAATCATCCTGTTGGTCATTTCTTACAGAACAATAACATTCCATAATCATTCTGCTAATCATTTCTTATAGAACAATAGTATTCCATTATGGAATATTATTGTTCTATAAGAAACTATCAGCAGAATGATTTCAGAAAGGCCTGAAGGGACTTACATGAACTGATGCTAAGTGAATAAAACCAATAGAACATTGATCACAGCAACAAGACTATGTAATAATCAACTCTGATGGATGTGGTTCTTTTCAACAGTGAGGTGATTCAGGACAATTCCAGTAGACTTGTGATGGAGAGAGCCATCTACATCTAAAAAAGGATTATGGGGACTGAATGTGGATCACAACATATTTTCACCTTTTTTGTTGTTTTGCTTGCTTTTTGTTTTCTTTCTCATTTTTTTCTTTTCAATCTGATTTTTCTCATGCAGTATGATAAATGTGGAAATATGTATAGAAAAACTGCACATGTTTAACACATTGAATTACTTGCTGTCTAGGGGAGAGGGGAGAGGGAAGGGAGGAAGAAAAATTTGAAACAAGATTTTACAAGGGTGAAAGTTGAAATTATCTTTGCATATCTTTTGAAAATGAAAAACTATTATTTTTTTTTAAAAAGCTGGCCTCGGCTGAAAGTAAGTGCCATAGAATAGCATGCCTATGCAATGATGCAAGGCAATTCCAATAGATTTGGGATGGAAAATGATATTCCCATCCAGAGAGAGACTGAATGTAGATCGAAGGATAGCATTTTCACCTTTTTGGGTTTGTCTGTCTATCTTTTTTTTTGTTTCTCATGGGTTTTTTCCCTCTGACATGACAAATGATAACATGACAAATATAGAAATATATTTAAAAGGAGTGTACATGTATAATCTATATCAGATTGCTTGCTGTCTTGGAGAAGGGGTAGTTAAGGGAGGGAGGGGGAAAATTGAAAAAAAAACTTACAAAAATGAATGTTGAAAATTATCTTTATATTTATTTGGGAATGTAAAATACTATTGGTGGGAGGTGAAGAACAGCATGACTGCTTCTGTCTAGTTAGCAGAGAGATGGAATAGTCAAGTAGTCAATTAATTAACCAATAAGCATTTATTAAGTGCTAGTGCCAGGAACTATCCTAGGTGCTAGGGATGCAGAGACTAAAATGAAACAGTCTATGCCATCAATGAATTTACATTGTTTTTTTGAGACAAGGGAGAGGAAAGAACAATTATAGGCAGTTTGGGTGAGATGGGAAGAACTCTGGTGTAACTCTAAGGAATTTCCTGCTTTAAGTGCCAGTTGACTATTACAATCTGTGTGTGATTCTGAGCAAGTCATTGAATCTCAGTTACTCACCTGTCAAATGAGGGTTTTAACCAGATAGTTACTAAGGTCCCTTCTTATAGTCACTGAGTCTATAAATAAACATCTGAAGGGAGAATAAATCAACCAAGAAGTCTTAGAAATAAGCACCTAGTACTATGTATCAGCTACTAGGATACATTCTTTGGATAAGAAACACATGAAAACATGCACTGCCCACAAGGAGTTTTCAGCCTGACTAGAAATATACAAAGATAAGTAGAGGGGAACATCCATACATGGAGACATATGTAGGCACGTGCATGTATTCACATACACACAAGCATACACCAAGGGATGAGTGAGCTACGTGTGAGAATTGGAGACCCAGAAACAAACAGTCCCTGCTATGTTGCCCCCCCCTTTCACGGGTTCCCTAACTGTCCATGTAGCATGTTTGACTATCTTCCTCCATCAGGACTGGGGCCAGCCCTAAAAGCAAAGTCATGGTCCAACGTCCAGGAAGCCAATTCAATATTTTGGAGAATTTACAAGTTTACCAGTTCTTCCAAGAAATCCGATCAATCTCTAACTACCAGGTCAATGGGACTCCCTCCAGAAGTCACAGGATCATAGGATTTAATGGTTGAAAAAGAGCCTAGTGATTGTCTATGCCATCCATTTCCCTGCATTAAGTTAATTGTCTACTTAAGCTCTTTTACCCAAGTCAATGAAATGTTTCCTCTAATTCTTTAAGTCACGGAATGCTGCCATACCTTCCGATCAACAAGCATTTATTTATCACTTATTATGGATCAGACACTGGACTAAGCAATGGAAAAACAATTGCAAACAAAAAAGATAATTCCTGCCCTGCAGTAGCATACATTCTAATGGTGGAAGACAAAAACTAAAAAGGAGATAAAAATTTAGATGGGGAAGGGTGACCATGATGGAGAAAGATGTCCCAAGAGTCTGCAGTGGAGCCATCGAGGAATGGAGTGAACATATTGGCGGGGCACTTCCCTTAAATTGGAAGCTCTAGGAGGAGCAGACCAATCAAAGAAAAGGAGTATTTGAACAAAGCAATATTCCAGGGTGAGAAGACTTCTAGGTCCTAATAGAGAAAGTCTAGAATCAGGGGCCAGAGGCTGAGAGGACTGAAAGGGCAACATCCTGCATCATACATCCCCTGATATGTTGCTATTGTTGGGGGGATCCCTAAACATCAACACAAGTATTCACTGATTTAGGAGTACCCTCCATGGACGCAGATTGCTTCTCTCATCAATTGTCTCCTGAAGAAGGATCTACCCAGCATGCCTCTCTTTCCTCTTGAACATTCAGGCCATTTACCTGACATCTTTCCACCTTGCAATGTAACCAACCCATCTTTCCTTTCTTCTGTATAAGTCTCTGCTCCTGTTTCCTTGAGTCCAATACTCATGCATTAGGGGGTATATAAGGTTATGTATTAGTGGAGGTATTGAAAGAAAACTAGCACCTTGGTGTGAAAACTTGTTGATCCCTTTTCAAGGTTGTTTATCCACCTTTAGTATCCACCTGATTCATCTAATTCTCAGCTATGACTCCAAGAAACTGTAGCATGAGCACTGGCTATCTTGAGGTTGGGAAAAAGACCCCCCAAAGTTTGGGGTCACAGACTGGTGTCATGACATGTCTCAAAAGAATTTGCAGGCTTGAACCCATTTCCTAATCAAGGGACAAAGTTTACTGTAACACTATTATAAGTGGACTGAATTCCAAAAGAAATTGACAAAGTCCTGAGAGAGAGAAGACCCCTTTATCCAACTTTCTATCACTGACACGATAATTCTATGGCCCAGAGGAGTGGCTTCCTTTGGTTATCACTGATCCATCTGACAGTCAGCAATGAACGGAGGAGTGGTCTATTCACTATTGTCTTAAGAGTTTGATCTGTGAGACTATCCTGAGGCCAGAAGATACCTGACTGAGGAGTGGTCTATTCAGAATCAGACAGATTGGGCTTGGGAATTTCCTGATGCAGACTCCAAAGCCAGAAGATTTAGAATACTGACTAATTGTTAGAACAGAAGCTCCCCCTAAAATCAGGGGACCACAAAATCATTATTAATTACCCCAGTAAATTGTCTTGGGTGATGGACTAAACTAGGTTGAGGGTACCAACAGTGAGTTAAGGGGATGTCCTATCAAAGCATGAAATTATTTCCCTCTATCAAATGGGTGGATAAGAATAATTTGTTCCAACAGCCACAAAGGCACTGAAGCAGGCATTGTGAAGTGGTTAGAGCTTGGGCAGATATCAAAGAAGCCAAGGTCATCCACTGCATCCTGGTTTATCACCCACTGTCTTGATTTTTGTCTTGCCACTGGACTTTGATGACTCTGGAAGAGAGAATGAAGCTGATGACTTTGTGCACCTCTGCCTCACTTGAATCTAATCGTAGATGAGTCAGGATAATGAGGGAAAGGAAAAGGGGAACCCCATTTCTTGGAGCATAGATAATCCCAGGAGGTGCAGTGTCCCCTGTAAATGAATTTACAGGCCCGAAAACCTAGATTGATAAATCAAAGGCTTATTATAGAAATTTGGAAGTAAAGTTCAGTTAGAAAGACGTCAGGGTCAGAGGTGGCCCCTGGGCGGGCAGGAACCCTTACATGGCTGGAAGGATACCATGTGTTGGCTGGGAGGGCTTCTGCAAAGAGGGCGTTCCGGCTCACCTCTTTTATACCTAGAAGATGATGGGCGGTACCCCTAAGTTCTCTGCGGGGTTTTCAGTTAGCTCAGATCAGGTGAGGGCTGGGGGAAGCTGAGCTGATGGTGGGGCTGGGCCCGGATATTCAAAGGGTGCCTTTGACCAGGATTTGTGAATCAAGGTCAGCCATGGGTTGGGCAATTAGAAAGGAATCTTTCAACCTCCATCAAGGACATCAATATGTGATGTCATAATTACTCTTTTAAAAGGAAGGACAAACAACAATTACAGGAAAAAATTATCACATGATGGAACCTTCAACATTCCCCCAACGCAATTAAATTTGTGCTTGAGGTTTAAACTCTCTTTTTCCCTATTTTGTTTTGGGAGAGGAGAGAACAATCATGTCCTGTGCCTCTTGGAGAAAAATAGAGCAAGGAGGTAAGTACTAAGTCAGGATTGTGTCAGAAAAGTGAAAATTACAGAATGTCAGAGCCTAAAGATTACCTAAGCCACTTCCCTTTCCCTGCTAACTTAGGGTTAGCAAAGAGAAATGTCACCCCTGATGAAATAGTAACTTAGGACACATGTCCCCTGACATCCAATCCAATGCTTTCTCCATGTCCTACTCTTCATTTTGCTTCCATGCACTGAGAGCAGGATGCTCAAAGGGAGGAATAGATCCAACACCATTCCCAGTAATTGCTGCTCAGCAAGTGCTGAATGTTCTGAATTCTCTAAATGCCTCTGGGGAGGAAAGAACTAAAAATGTTTTATGCTCTCTGGGACCCTGTAGTAATGTTTCTTTTGTTCCCAGGTTATGGGCTGAGGCAGGAAGATGAAACATCCAACATAATGAGTTCTATGTAATTAACACCTCCACTTCTCTTCACAATAGAAGTTTTTGAGATGTACTGCCCGCCCCAAGTGGAGCTAACTGCCTCTTCATTAAGGAAGCATGTGCTGTCTCCTTCCTACATCCTTCTAACCCACCTGTAGATTTTGCATTCTCTCTGGAGAAGAAGGAAGGAAAACAAACACTCCATCCTTCCATTCATTCATCAGGCATTCATTGAGCAAACATTTAAGTGCTTACAACTTGAACAATGGGTCATGGATTTCTTTTTTTTTCTTTTTCACTCTTCATCCATTTTCATTTATTTATTTATTAGCCTTTAAGACCTCATTTGGGTTTTTTTTTAATATTATTTTATTTTTCCAAATATATATATATATATATATATATATATATATAAAGAAAAATTTCAATATTCATTTTTGAAAGATTTTGAGTTCCAATTTTTTCTCCCTCCTTCATTTCCTCCCTCCCCAAGACAACAAGCAATCTCACATATTTTATACATGTACATTGCTTTTAAACATATTTCCATATTTATCATGTTGTACAAGAAAAATCAGACCAAAAGGGGAAAAAAACCACAAGAAAAGAAAACAAGCAAAGAAACAAACAAAAGCAAAGGTGAAAATACTATATACTTCGATCCACAATCAGTCTCCATAGTTGTCCCTCTGGATGTGGACGGTATTTTCCTCCCCCAAGACAATTAGCATTGTATTGGATCACCGCATTGCTGAGAAAAGCTAAGTCTTATCATGGTTGATCATCATAGAATGTTGTACAATGTTCATGTTCTGTTTACTTCACTCAGCATCATTTCATGTAAATCTTTCCAGGCTTTTCAGAAAACAGCTTGCTCATCATTTCTTACAGAACAATAAAATTCCATTACATTGATATCCCACAACTTATTCAGCCAGTCCTCAAATGATGGGTATACATACAATTTCCAATTCTTTGCCACGGCAAAAAGCTGCTACATTTTTGCATATATGGTTCCTTTCCCCTTTTTTATGTTCTCTTTGGGATATAGGCCCAGCATTGTTCCAAAATGCTCTCTGAATGGCTGGATCAATTCACAACACCACCAACAATGCATTAGTGTCCAGTTTTCCCATATTGCTAACATTTATCTTTATCTTTTTCTGTCATCTTAGCTAATCTGGTAGGTGTGAGGTGGTATCTGTTATTTTAATTTTTATTTCTCTAATCAATAGTAATTTAGAACATTTTTTATGCAACCATCAATGGTTTTAGTCTCTTCATCTAAAAGTTGTCTGTTCATATCCTTTGACCATATCAATATCAATTGTCATATCAATGACTTTTATTCTTGTAAATTTGACTCGGTTCTCTCTATATTTTAGAAATGAAACCTTTATCAGAAACACTGGCTGTAAAATTTTTTCCCCAGTTTTCTGCATCCTTTCTGATCTTGATTGTAATGATTTTATTTTTGCAAAAATTTTTTAATTTAATGCAATCAAAATGATCCATCATATTGTTCTTTAGTTCTTCTTTGGTCATGCAAAGATCTGACAGATAAACCATCCCTTAATCTCCTAATTTGCTTATAGTACCACTCTATGTCTAAATCATAAACCTATTTCAACATTATCTTGAAATAGGGTATGAGATATTGATCTATAACTACCTTCTGCCATACTATTTTCTAATTTTCCCCAGTAATTTTTGTCAAAAGTGAGTTCTTATCCTAGAAGCTGGAGTCTTTGGGTTTATCAAAGAGAAATTACTATGATCATTGACTATAATGTCTTCTTGCCTCTTGGAGAAAAATAGAGCAAGGAGGTAAGTACTAAGTTAGGATTGTGTCAGAAAAGTGAAAATTACAGAATGTCAGAATCTAAAGATTCGTCGGTGAATGTCTTCTGTGTACCTATCTTATTCTACTGTGGATTCAAATTGGAAGGCAATGCAGAAGTCCAATCCCTTCATTTTTACAGGTGAGAAATTTGAAGTCCGAGGCAATAAGTAATTTGCCTAAATATTTGTTCTTCAGTCATGTCCAACTCCTCCCAACCCCACTTAGGATTTTCTTGGCAATGATACCGGAATGATTTGCCATTTCCTTCTCCAGCTCGTTTTACAGATAAGGAAATTGAGGCAAACCGGGTGAAACAAGTGTCTGACACCAGATTTGAACTCAGAAAGATGAGTCTTCCTGACTCCAGACTAGGTATTCTAAGTACGATGGAACTGATGTAATAGGACTCTTTGGTCCCTTGATCTTTGTGGGAGTCCTGGATCAGAAAATCCTAAATCTTCTGGTTCTGGCTCACTACCTACCCCACCCTTAATTCACCTGGAGATTACTCTTCAGGCCAACAGCTTCCACCCTTAATTCATTCAGAGATAGTTCCCTAGAATAAAGGATTAAATAAAATTGAACTCTGAACTCTCTCTCATAGAAGGACACTATACATAGTCAAATATATATATATATATATATATATATATATATATATATATATATATATATATATATATATATATATATAATATAAGGTAAAATGAAAAAGGAGCAAAAGTGGGATCCAAAGTGCTCTAGAAAAATCTTTCTGTTTTATCCTTCCCTATCTTCCCACGAACTTCCCAAATCCTTCTTTACATCAGCTCCTCATGGTTGTTTAATTCACCTCAAACAGATTTTTATTATCTTGATTTGGGAAGTTGAGCCAATAAGCATTTAGGTGTCTACTCTATGTCCAACATTTTGATAAGTACTAGAAAATGTGGCTCATTGGACTCTTGGAATCAGAGGGCCTGGTTCTGAATCTTGCTTCTGCTCATTCATTATCAGTGTGATCTTTTGGCAAACCACTTTTTCTCTATAGGCCTGTTTCTGTGACTGTCAAACATTGGGACTGGACAAGATCAAGATTAATCAGGAGTCTATGAACTTTTTTTTTTCTTCAAATTTACATTGCTGTAATCATTGTATTTATAGTTTTTCTGGTAAGCCTTACTTTTTCAGAGATCTAAATTGGCACAGTGAATTGCTCCAGATGACCCAGGGAATCAATGGCAAGACCAGCATTTGAACCAATTGCTTACCAATCTAATCAGGGAAGGACAAGAGCCCGTGCTGATTAAACTGATTGTTAAATTTTTAGTGTGAGTATTTAGACGTCAGAAATCACAACTAATCAGGGCTTGATTTATTGTTTCGTTGATTTTCTAGACTCAGAAAAGTGATGGAGAAAATTTTAATAATAAGGATTAAACACAAAAGTGTGTGCTTACTTTATTTTTTTTTCCAGACTGCCTAAACATTTACAACCTCACTTCTATATTGCTCTATAAACATTGAATTGGGAGCTTAGCTGGAAAGTTGAAAGCTTAAGGAAAAGAAACCATCTGATGGGAGGCTTGGAACTGGAGGCTGATAACAATGACTTGCATTTAAATAGTACTCTTAGCTTTGCAAAGTGCTTTATGTCCATTATCTTGTTTGAGGCAACACTCATTAGACTACACTATTTTGCTTTAAAGCACAATAGAAATTTAAACTCTTAAAACAATGGACAAGGAGTCATCAGATGTCTGCTAAACCTGATGGGAAACTCAAGAACAACAAAAAAATATAATGGACTTCCCTTTCTTTTTTCCTCTTTCTCCACTTCAACAAAATAGAATCAAAGAATCTCAGAGTGAAAAGGTATCTGAGAAGCTAAGTCCAATCCCTTTTTGAGATATATAAGCATTATCTGGCCTAATACACTTTTGTGTAACATCCTGTATTATTTGTGTTGCTAATTTACACACTAACTAGAGGGTGAGCTCCTTGGGAGTATGAATCCCACTTCATCTATCTTTTTCATCTCTCTAAGGACCTCCCACAGAAGATAAATAAATCATTAAACAAACATTTGTTGTTGGGGATGCTCCATCAAATTCTTATTATACCCACAGCTTTGTCTTGTGGGCCGGTAGCCTCTCTTCATGGCTGTGTTATTTCTTGGAGGGAAAGACATCTTCCATTCTCCGATTCATTCCTAGTCAGATATGATCCTGGGCCTAGATGGAGGCTCATTGGAAGTAGAGCAGAGTGTTCAAGAGAAAGATCACCATCTCAGAGAAAACAGGTTTGTGAAAGGCTTAGATCCAAAGTCACCTGTAGAAAGAAAAGTGACATTTTGCTACAGACAACTAACTGCAGCAGCAACTCAAGGAGAGGTCAAACTGTGTCAGGGAAGGGACGATGAAATGGAGAATGGAGGATGGGAGGAAGGTGTGGAACAATGGGGGAGAAATGGCTGCTAAATATAAGAACACAATTATCATCTCTAGTTCATTATTCTGCCTCTTATAGGGACAACTAAGAGATCTTGGAAGGGGTGGGAAGACCTAAGAATTTTCTGTAACATTAGGTTAAAAGGTTAGAAACGGTTCCCAAATGATCTTTTCCCCAATAATAATCTATCAATTATTTTAAAATCTATTAATAATTTCAGATTGCATAATATTTTATAATAATCAGTTGCATACATTGTGGAGATGCTTCCAGAAGCAAGTGTGGAACAAGTTAGAGTTTGGAATAAAATGGATTTCCTTTTATTTTTCTTAAATCTGTAATGTAATGAGGCAAGACAGAGATTAGGGTTTTAATATTTTAAGAGTGGAGAGTTTGGACTGGCCATACTAGCTGACTTGGATGGGACTCTTGTCTCAAAGCATCCAGCAGCCAGCCAGTAAGTCCAGAGACTTTTATAGAGCTCTAGCTATCAGGGAAACAAAGGCAAGGGAGGAGAGGCAGAGCACTGGGTGAATGGAAATTTCAGGAAGGACCATAACTTAGTTCTGACAGATTGGGGGTCAAAAAGATGGTCAAGCAGAGAGTCTGAGGCAGAAGATAACCAGGCATTTGAGATAAACCATCTGGAGTTTTATAACTCTTTGGAATGTGAGAGTGGCAGAGGTCCCTATTCTCTCAGTCTCAATGGGGCAAGGAAGAGGAGGTCTCCACCAGGGAAACTCAAGCAGAACAATTCAGGGAAACTGAGGCAAGTAAACTGAGGTATTACAATTCAGAGAAACTGAGGCATTACAAATTTAATTATTTGTCATCTTAGATCATCCCCTCCCCTAATGTAACATAAGGTTCTTAACTTTTTTGTGGAATGGGGCCCATTCTTCTTCTAGTGCTGTTCCTGACTTCCATATTTCCAAACCATCTTGTCTCATCCTGGCATTTCTTTCAGCATTTAGGGTTTTTTCACATGGAAATACCCAACTATCTTCTCAACATGAAACATCCTTCAGAAAGGTCTGCCCCCCTCTTGCATTGGTGAGTTCTTCCTGGAGCCTGAATTTTGCAGAAGGAGCCAAGAAATCTGCATTTCCTCTAGATCCTGTACCTGTCTTTCAGTCTTCTCTCCTTTCCTTTTCTTTCTTCCTCTCCTCCTCATTTCAGTTCCTTTGTATGTGTTGTCTTCCATTTTTAGACTATAGGCTCTTTGAGGGCAAAAACTGTCTTTCTTTTAGCTTATATATGTTTAGCACAATTCCTACCAGATAATGAGGACTTAATAAGCCCATCTTTTCTTCTTTCCCTCCTTCTTTCCTTCTTCTTTCTTTTCTCAGTCTGGTAAAAGCTATTGATCCACTTTATATTTTTAAATGCATAGAGTAAACTACATAAGATTACAAAGGCAGTTTGTTAATCTCTGGTCTGTGAACTTGATTTTTAAATATTATAAATATTTAAATAATATAAATATTTTGACTAAATATTTTAAAACCAAGTTCATAGACCAGAGGTTAACAAGCCCTTCTTCATTCTCACTGTCTCACTGAGGTGGGAATTCCTTTTAATGATAACTGTATTAACCTATCCATGATCTCTCCTACATTATCCTCTTGAGCTCTACTCACTGAGAGGGGAATTCCCTCCAATGATGACTGTGTGAAACCATCCATGATCTCTCTTGAGGTCCACTTAACATTCTCTCCTTCAACTTCTTACACTACCTGAATATATATGTATATATATATTCCATGATTTTTCCTTTGGTGGAATCAGTAAACAAATCCATAGTTGTATAAAGATCATGCTTACCACAAGTAAATAAGCAACACCCAAGTAGGAGATATGCATCCCTACAAGCTTTGTATTATCAAACTTTCACTCACAGTTGGAGCTAGAGGGTCACCTGATCCTGCTTCCTCTCTCCCCCTTCAAAATTTTTTTTCCATAGCATATGAGGATTGACCAGAAAATAGTAATTTAGGCAAGTAAGATGACACCAAATATGAATGAAAAAGCTTCTTATCCATTGTCATTTTCTATTATTGGAAGGTAAAGACACTTTGTGGAAATGTTGAACAAATATTTCACTTTCATGACAAACCTGTTCCTTCTCAGTGATTCATAGGAACTAAATTTTGGGGTCAGCCAGAAGTGTCTCCTTGGTTCCTTCAGCCTCAATGTTCTCCTGGGGGTGGTGCTTTTCTCTTTGAGAAGGGTATCGCCAAAGTACCTCTCATTTTATGGTGGGTAGGGACTACCACCTGATAGGATCAGAGCTCAGTACACAGACTGGGTTTCTAAGGCCATATTTGCCCTACTGAGTCCTCTCATGTTGAACTGACTTTTGCCTAGGCTTTGCCTGGTTCTTCTCTGCATGTACCCACTCACAAATTCCCAAGCACTCAACATAAATGCCCTTCCCAGTCACTCCAGCTTTTAAGCTTTCTCTCCTGCAAAGCTAATTTTTCTTCATTATACCCAGGCTGCTTTTTGGTCATCCCAGGACTAATAACACCCCTAGGGTTTTTCATGATGCCCTTATATATTGGTTTTGAGAGTAACTGTGGGCTTCCTCCCAGAGTTGAACGAAGAACTATTCCTCCTTTCTTTTAAACCTTCAAATTTTGATGTTGTATTACCTTAAGCTCTCTGAGTTTTCATTTCCTCATCAGGCAAATGAAAAGGTTGGATTGGCTTATTTCTAAAGGCCCTTCCAGTCATAAAATCTTATTTCCCTATGTAGGCATGAGCGCAGAGTGGTACAGTGGATAGAGCACTGGCTCTGTAGTCAGGAAGACTCATCTTTCTGAATTCAAATACTGCTTCAGACACTTAATAGCTGTATGAACCTGAGCAAGACACATAGCTCTGTTCACCTCAGTTTCCTCATCTGTAAAATGAACTGGAGAAGGAAATGGAAAATCACTCTAGTATCTTTGTCAAGAAAACTTCAAATGGGGTCATGGAGAGTTGGACATGACTGAAAAATGATTGAATAATAATAAGAACGAAGCCTCAAAGAGAAAAGATGTCTTGCCAATGCCATGCAGGTACTAAATTGCAGAGTTGGGATTTGACTTTAAATCCATTATCTTTTGAGGGAAACTAGATTTAGGATCCATTCTGACTACTGGTTTCTTTCTTGCTGGTGTCAACTTATTACATTTGCTCTAAGTTTCCCGTGATCTTATGGGCTTTTTTTCTAAGCAAATGTTTTCATTCTTCCTCCTTCTAGACTGAAATGACCTCAATCTAGCCTCTCATCCTTTTGTTATATTTTTTTTTTTTCTAGTTTTGGTTATTAGTATTGCTTGTTGTGAAAGGAAAGAAAAAGGGATGACATTCTTTATGGGGGCATTATAAGGGTATAAAGACTAAACATTTTTTCCCTTTAAATAGCTCATAGTTTTATTTTTGCTTTTTATAAAGCCTTTTATTTTCAAAATATGTGCATAGATAGTTTTCAACATCCATATTTGCAAAACTTTGTGTTCCAATTTTTTTTCTCACTTCCTTCCCCCCACTCCCTTCCCCTAGATGGCAAATAATTCAATATATTTTAAACATGTGCAATTCTTCTATGGATATTTCCACAGTTATCATATTGCACAAGAAAAATCAGATCGAAAAGGGGAAAAAAGAGAAAGAAAACAAAAACCAAAAAAGTGAAAATACTATGTTGTGATCCACACTCAGTCCCCATAATCCTCTCTCTGGGTGCAAATGATTCTCTCCATCACAAGACCATTGAAAGTAGCTTGAATGACCTCGCTGTTGAAAAGAGCCACTTGAGGGCAAGAATTGTATTTTATTTATTGAAAAGTAGCTAGGGAAAACAGTGAAAGAAACTCATTGCTTCCAAAATCAGAGGACTTGGGGATCAGGCTGGACTGGATAACCTTAAAGGTACCCTCTAGATTTACATTTTATGATATTATAATAAGACACCATAACAATGTCTTGTACACATTAGGTGCTTAATAAAAATATGTTGTCTTTTATTAGTCAATTTGTACATGGTTATATTTAAAACAATACCACTGATAAGAATCCTAACCTTAATAATAATAATAGCTCATATTTTATTTATTTGTTTGTTTTACGTGTAAACATATTTATATAATTCTCTTGCTGCACAAGAAAAATCAGATCAAAAAGGAAAGTAAATTAATAAGGGAACAAAATGCAAGTGAACAACAACACAAAGAGTGAGAACACTATATTGTGGTTCACAGTCCTCTCTTTGGGTGTAGACAGCTCTCTTCATCACTGGATAGTTGGAACTGGTTTGAATCATCTCATTGTTGAAGAGAGCCACATCCATCAGTTGATTATTGTATAATCTTGTTATTGCCATGTATAATGATCTCCTGGTTCTGCTCATTTCACTTAGCATCAGTTCATGCAAGTCTCTCCAGGCTGCTCTGAAATCATCCTGATGGTTATTTCTTACAGAACAATAATATTCCATAACATTCATAAACCATAACTTATTCAGCCATTCTCCAATTGATGGACATCCATTCAATTTCCAGTTTCTAGCCACTATGAAAAGGGCTGCCACAAACATTTTTGCACATGTGGGGCCCTTTCCCTTCTTTAACATCTCTTTGGGATACAAGCCCAGTAGAAACACTGATGGATCAAAGGGTATGCATAGCTTGATAACCTTTTGAGCATAGTTCCAAATTGCTCTCCAGAATGGCTGGATTCTTTTACAACTCCACCAACAATGTATCAGTGTCCCAGTTTTCCCACATCCCCTCCAACATTCATCGTTATTTGTTCCTGTCATCTTAGCCAATCTGACAGGTGTATAGTGGTACCTCAGAGTTACCTTAATTTGCATTTCTCTGCCCATTAGTGATTTAGAGCACCTTCTCCTATGATTAGAAATGGTTTTAATTTCTTCATCTGAAAATTGTCTATTCATCTCCTTTGACCATTTATCAATTGGAGAATGAATAGCTCACATTTTACATAACTATTTAAAATTTGCAAAGCACTGTACATAGATTATCTTATCTGATCATCACAAAAAATCTGTTGTAATTATCCCTCTCTTACAGATGAGGAAAATGAGAAGATAAGGTAATTGACTTCTGCTGGGTCAGATATCTAATAAATATCTGAGGGAGGATTCAAAGTTTTATCTTTCCTAATGCCAAATCAAGCCTGCTGCTAGCTTATATATCATTCTATCCCCAGTAGCAAAACCAGGGAAAGACAGAAGCCTACATAGATGCCCAAAGCAACAAGTTTTTGGAAAACAGATGGTGTATATATAGCAGAGGCAAAGCCAGCTGGCCAAGAAAGGTAGTGTGATATGGGAGCCAAAGCCATTCAGTTGAGCCAAACACAATTAAAGAAAGAAGTTGGGAGAGCAAAAGAGAAGACAAATGGCCCCCAAGCCCACAATGGCAGAGAATATAATTGGATGCATGTTCTTTTGCCTTTAGGTAGTGGAGAATGTTCTCATGTGTATGTCTATCCCAACCTCCCTTATCAACAGCCCCCCAACCATTCAAATGCCCACCCCTCCATACAGCCTTCCTTGATTCCCCAATCTGAAAGGAGCTTGGGTCTCCTCTTGGTGTTCTCATAATGCTTTATTCATACCTCTTTCAGGGCATTTAACTATAATACAAAGTAAAATGTTTTTTCTATGTAGTTGTCTATTAAATCGTGAACTCCTTGAGAATAGGAAACACACCTTATTTATCCATCCTTCCCAGCACATTGTGTAGTATCTATAAATATTTATCAAATGAGTGCGCAAGAATTCTATTTTGTCCATATCCCTCTCAGCTAGTATAGTACCTTGCTTAAAGTAGAGATGTGCAAATGTTTGTTGAATAGAAACCTGACTCTGCTTCTTGGGACCACAGGATCCAAAATTCATAAGACTGGACCTGGAAGTAACCTTAGAGATCATCTAGTCCAACTCTTATATTTTAAAGAAACTGAGACAAAAAGGAGTTGTCATTTTTCTCCAAAGTAATAAGACAGAAGCAATATTTGACAGAAGTTATTTTTGTCCAAAGTAATGAGTGACAGAAGCAATATTTGATGGAAGTGGGATCACCTAACTACAAATCCTGCATTATTTCTATTGGACCATGCTGTCTCCCCACTTTAGGACTTTAGAGATTCTGGACAAATATTTAACTTTTTAGGACCTTAGTTTAGTTATGTGAAAAATGAGGATAGATGTCTTTTAAGGTTCCTTCCATCTCTATAATCCTATGGATGAATGGGAAATTGAACCCAAAAGTCAAGTTAAATTGCAAAAATAGATGAAATTTTGAGATGAAATTAATAGAAAATAATTTATGCAGTGAAATGATTTGTGAAAAATCTCCCAGGGAGGCTCCAGGAGCCCCTTTGGAACAGATCCATTGCTTCATTTAAAGGGTGAAAGTGGTTATCAGGTTCAAATTCAATTGAATTCATTTGAATTTAACAAAGATTTGTTAAGTACTCACCCACAATATAGAGTACTAGGTCTGAGTATATAAAGACAAAAGCAAAATAACCCTGCTCTCAAAGAGTTTATATTCTTCTAGAGGAAAAAATATACAAAGTATTTATAAAAATAAATGCAACATAATTATGGGGGAATAATAACAAGGAAATAGCACTTAAGTGAAGATTTGAAAGAAGCTTTCCCAAGAGGGAAAACTGAAAAGCAAAAGTACTCCAGGCCTGAGGAATAGCTCAGGAATAAGCATGAATGTGGGGCATGGAATATGTATGGAGAACAGCAAGTAGCTCAGTTTGGCTAAAACGTAGTCATGATTAGTAATATGTAATAAGTACAGAAAGATAAATTGGAGCCAGACTAGAAGGCTTTAAATGCCAGCGGAAATTGTATTTTGGCTCTATAATAGGGAGTCATTGCAGTTCTTTGAACAGAGGAATGACTGGAGAGACTTATATGAATTGATACTAAGTGAAGTGAGCAGAACCAGGAGATCATTGTACACAGGAATAAGATTATACGATGGTCAATTCTGATGGACATGGCTTTTTTCAACAATGAGATGATTCAGGCTAGTTCCAATGATCTAGTGATGAAGAATGCCATTTTTTCTCCTTCCCTTCTCCTAGAAGTCAAGTAATCCAATATTTAACAAATTTTAACATTTTTTAACAAAGAATTGCACATATTTAACATGTTTTCTTAAATGTGTTGTTTGTTAAACTTGTTTGTTAAAAATTGTTAAATATGTTTAACATATATTGGATTACTTGACTTCTAGAAGGGAGGGAGAAAAAATTGGAACACAAGATTTTGCAAGGGTGGATGTTGAAAATTATGCATATGTTTTGAAAACATATATTTGGAAGCTTTAATTTAAAAAAAAAGACTCCATTTGAGAACTAGATGGAAACTTGGGTTGGGGAAGGGAGAGGTTATACCAATTAAGAGACTTTCATGGGGAAAGATCTGAATTAGGCTGATTGTTTTATTAGCAGAGAAGACATTAGAGATGTTGTAAAGGTCAAAATCAGCAAGATCTGGAAATTTCTTATCTGTAGAAGAATGAGTGAGGGTGAGAAGTTTGAGGATGAGACATTGGCTATAAACCCAAGTGACTGGAGACATGTGGTGATGCGTTGGATAGAAACAGGGAGGAGTTTTGGACAAGGTAAGTTAGAGATGTCTCTTGGACATCCAGGTAAATATATACCAGCAAGCAGATGTCAATGTGAGCTTGGAGCTCAGAAGAAAGAGAGCTGGATTCATATATTTGGCTGGCACTGGCAATATGATGGTAGTTGAATCCATGGAAACTGATGCGATTACCCAGACTGTGTAGATGTACTAGAGATGTACTGGGGTACACCCACGCATAGCAGGTGAGGGACATGGATGAAGATCCTGTAAAGGAGACTGAGAAAGATCAGTCATGTGGGAGGAGAATCAAGGGAGGCCAGTGTGATGAAAAGCCAGGGAGGAGAGTGTAGTCAGGTGTGTGTTTGGTTTTTAAAAAATACATCAATAATGCTACAGAGACTAAGCCAATGATTTTAGCAATAAAGTGACATTGCACGGAACAGTTTCAGTAGAATGGTGGGAACAGAAGCTGGATTTCAAGGAGTTGAAAAGAGCAGAAATAACAAGTGTATATACCTAAAAGGTTATCTGTAGTTAGCTCAAGGGAAGCTTAGGCTCAAGTGAAGTGGGGGAGGCGGGAAGGTGGTTAGGTGGTGAGATGGATAGAGAATCAGCCCTAGAGTCAGGAGAACTTGAGTTCAAATATGATCTCAGATACTTACTAGCTTTATGGTCCTAACTTAACCTGGATTGCCTCCAAAAATTGGGGGATATGGGCAGCAGACCCAGAGGGACTAAAAATTAGAAGAGTGAGGAAAAAATTGGAGGGACAAAGTTCTGGAAGAAATAGGAAAGAAAGGGATCAAGGGCACAAGTATAGGAGATAAGGATGAGATAAGAAAAGAAGCACCCTCCGTTCTTGGAAATGAAGTGCAAGGTAATTGGAGTGAGGGTCCGGAGGCTGGGCTTGCTTTGAAGGCAGCTAGGACCCTCTGCTCCTCTTTTTCAGAAATCTGAATAGAGAAGCTATTCTCTCTCCCTATGGCTGGCTGCTTTCCCCCTTAGAAGACTTCTGAGCCAAATTCAAACCGTTGTAAATGCCTGTATTCTACTCCAAGTCCTTTATCCCTGACACATCTTGAGTCCGGGAACAGGAGTTGATTGGTGTCTATTCTCAGGGAAGAACTTCACAGACTCAGAACTCCTTGATGTACAAGTGTCCAGGGGTCCATAAATCCTCCAATTATCTCCAGCCAGAGCTGCCTCTCCTGTTAATGGGGCTTTTTCTCTCTGAGCAGCTGTTCTCCCACTTAGCTCCCTTCACTGGTGATTAAGGAGTTCACTTTGTGGGAAGGACTTGGGAGGGGACAGTAATGCCCAAAGGCTCTTAAGAGAAATGATCAACAGGTCAATGAGGAAGTCTATGGGCTTTCTGGGACCAAGGGACCTTTCTGCCCAGACTGTATTCACTATTTTCTATGACTCTTGGTCAATATATGCTTAAGAAGAATAACCACAGCATCTTACACAGTGATTTAGAGATTATAAAGTAGGTGGTATAAGCATTTTTGTTCCCGTTTTATAAATGGGATAATTGTGACTCAGAATGATTAAATGGCTTAAAGTCTTATCCCTATAACATCTCTCTCCCAGCCCTCCACCTTATTTTGGGCCAGGCTAAATCAGAAATAGGTATGGGTATTGAGAAGACAAGAACTATTTCCCCTCATCCTCATCCCCACCCATATGACCACCTACTATAAAAAGCTGAGTAGTCTCTCCTGCAACAAAGCACTTTGACATAGTCTTCTATAGAATAGGACAATCAGGTAAGATACTTACAGAGTTTCAAAAGAGGGGTGGACTTAAACTCCTCTAGACAGCAGTGAGGCATTTTATACTATTTTGAACTGGAAGGGACTTTAGAAATTGTATTTGAGTGGATACATATTCAGGTTTGCCATATTCAGTGTTTGCTAAGTTATAAGTGCAGTCTCCTCTCACAAGAGGCCCTCACCTTTGAATGGAATTGATTTATCCTGATTGGGGGGAGTGAGCCCCCAAAGAGGAGACTTAAGCTTTTTCTCATTTTCCTTGCTTATTGCCCCAGACCCAGAGTTCTAGAGTGGGAAGAAATTATAAAATAAAGCTTGAGTGTAATTTTACTTAGGGTTCTATCTATAAAAGATATTCATTTTATCAGATGACAACTATTTGTTTCTTCTATCACAGAAAATGTTTAAAACACAAATAAATCAAAAGCACTCATTAACAAATATAGGAAGTCACCATCAGCATATTCTCCTTGAAAGATAAAGGCACTTTGTGGAACTGCTGAACAGACATTTTGATTCCACCTCAGATCTCTACTGTCCAAACAATTCCCAAGGGCCATTTCTGCTCTCTTGCCAGTCATGGCTTCTTTGACCTTAAGGGTGCTCTTCTCTTCTAAGGATCATTTTTTAAATGGGAAACAGCCCTCTCATTGGACAGCTCAACCTTACAATCACTCCTGTGGAGGTCTTGTGTAACCCTGCCTTACGTGTATCCAAATAGAAAGTCAAGTTATGTCAAAGCTCTGAGGTTAAATTGCCCCTGTAAATCTGTCCATGGTCTATGCCATCTTTGCTGAATTCCTTCTGGGTTAGCCCAACACTGAGTTTTTCCTCCTGATGTCTTTTTTTCCTCAACCCTCCCCCATGCCTCAAGATGTCTTTCTCCTTTTTCTAGCTAACTCTTTTAGGGTGCTTTTAAATCCCTTTTTGGATTTAGCCTACCAAGGGGATACTCCCACCCCATGGAGTCTTTCCTTTTTCCTGGCTGTGAGTTCCACTAGGGACCTTATTTTTCCATTGTTAATCCTTGTCCTTGCTGACTGTATGCTCTCTCAAACAAGTTCACATTTACTACTCCTGACATCTATGGTATCTCCTCATTCTGTCTGTAGCCTCCTCCCATACCTTTTGCCAAAGAGGAAAGTCATTGTGAGTTCTTCATAAGATCGAACTCCAACATTTGGAGCCAGACTTCATTAGTTGATGCTGATTTCTCTCAAACACATCACTTGCATATGGCCAAAGGGTGAATTTTACTTGGACATCGTTTGCTCTCCCAAACCACTCTCCCCAATTTAATTAACTATTAACTATCACAAGGAATTCACTTAGTTGTCAAGCAGTATTGCCCTAATAAGGATGTTCCACAAACATGACATAGACCTTTTCAACAAATTGTAGGAGGAGAGAGACCTTTGTTTAAACAGAAGGATTTAGGGCAAAAGTCCCCCACTCAGTCCCTTCCTTATCAGCCTTGAGGAGGGCTTTCCTGAGATTCGGCGCCTTGAGTGTGGGTTCTACTTGGTCTCCTAGCACAGTACTAGCTTCTTGATCTACTTCACTGAATAGGCAATTCCCAACTGCCTGCTTTTGGATTATAGGATTACTTTAGAAATAATGGATTTACTTAACTGGGAGTGAGGAGTGTGGGATTTCCTGTTAATCAAAGACCCCCCAAAAAGTATTAGTTATCCTTTGTGTGTCTGTCCAGGATGATATGGCCTTTTAAACAAAAGAGCCGTATATTGGCCCAGACCACCCTCTAAGAGTAAGAACACCCCTTTCCCATCACCTCCCTACTCTCCATTCTCACCTCAAAGAAGAAGCAGCCTTAGAAGCAGCTTGGTGAAGAAGCAGCGAAAACAGATTTAATGACAGATTGAAACGGGAAAGGCAGGAGTTTCAAGGTAAGATATGATAGAGCCCCAGAAGCAGCAGTAGCAGCAAGGGGAACCCCAGGGCCACCCTAAGGGAGCCAAAAAGCTCAAGTAGAGCTAAGAAACATGAAGGCACAATAGGTTGACAATAAGTGGACTGGGAGAGATATTATAGCTCCTAGGTCTTTGTAGCACTGCGTTGTCTAAGGAGTACTCTGTTTCTCCCACTTTCACCCCTGGAAATCTATGTGAGAATTATTCTATCGCTTAATTACCTATTTCTCCGTTATTCTGTTCCCAATTAAATGCCTTGCTCTTTAATTTATGGTTTCAGCCCAGTGATTCAAACCATGTTTACACAACTATGGTTGCCTAAAATATCTCACACTGAACATGAGGAAAGACTTTCCGAGTCACATGGGGCTTGTACTGCAGATAAAGCAGAATTTTTGGATAAATCCATTAGGTGTAGCCTTGTTCTCCAGTAGGACCATGAGAATTCAGCTCCATCTAGTGGCAACTAACCTAGAAAAGTCATTCAGCTAGTGGCCACAGCTGATAGATCCAAGCTGATCCCACCTCCAGAAACAAAGATTTGAGTCCCAGGAAGACTCTATAGGACTTCCAGGTCACATCACAAATCCTAGTGCCAAAGCACAAACTTAGTATCGCCATGAGAATGGATCCAATTGTAAACGATGTCAACATGTGAGAATGTAGTATAATACCAGAGAAACTGAGGCAGACAGAGATTGGTTTTTTAATCTTTAATGTGGAGAGTTTAGGCTAGCCGACCCAATGGGACTCTTGTCCAAAGCATTAGATGCAGATAAACCGAGTCAGGGAACTCATATAGGGTTTTAGCCAACTAGGGTTTGCACACAGAATACATAAGCTAAGTACTCAATTTATTGGGGAAACAAAGGCAGGTAAAGGGGACATCTAGTGAATCCGGGCCTGGGGCTCTATCCACCGAACCACCTAGCTGCCCCTTTTCTCCTTATCCCAGTGCTTTCTACCTTATAAATCCAGAGTTTTAAGAACTTTTTCATATCTCCTAAAGGAACCACAAAGTCCCCCACATTCCCTAATACCTGTGTATGTTTTTACTTGTGGACTTTATGTATGGGTCCACATTTCCCATTGAAGTTATATATATTTTTAGACGAAGTGCCCCAGGTTTATGAGGGGACAAGTTTGAAGATGCTGCCTTTACAAGGCTTAAAACATAAGGTTTGTTTGTTTGTTTGTTTGTTTTTATATAGTGATTGTTTCAACAATTAACCCTTAAAGTAAATATACTAATTGGAACGGGAGGGGGGCCTCAGGAGCTAGGTTTTTAGGAGTTGAGACCTAAAAGTACCTTGAATTTAGGACAGTAATATTCCCTTTACCAGGGGACTCAATATAAAAGCTTATGAGTAATGAATTGGTGCTAACTCCAAAAGGGATCCTACAGCAAGCATTTCTACTTTCCTTCTTTTCCCCCCCTACTCTCTCCCATACTCCCTTTGTTCTTCCCTTCCTCCCTCTCTTCTTTCCTTTCTTTTTCTTTTCTTTCTTCTTTCCATCCTCTTCTTTTTCTTTCTTTCTCTAATTCTTCCCTTTCTTTTTCAGCTTTTTTCTTTTAAAAATTTATTGTTTAAAGCTTTTTATTTTCAAAACATATGCATAGATAGTTTTCGATATTCACTCTTTTATTATATATTTTTATTTATAAGATATATGCATGGGTAATTTTACAGCACTGACAATTGCAAAACCTTTTGTTCCAATTTTTCCTCTCCCTCCCCCAGATGACAGGTTGACCAATACATGTTAAATATGTTAAAATATATGTTAAATACAATATATTCAACCTTCATTCTTGCAAAATCTCATGTTCCAAATTTTTTTCTCCCTCCTTTCCTTTTGCCCCCTCCCCTAGAAGGCAAGTTACCCAATATATGTCAAACATGTGGAATTCTTCTATACATATTTCCACAACTATCATACAGCTCTTTTTTATGTGTTGTTTTCTCCCATTAGTATGTAAGCTCCCTAAAAAGCAAGAACTGGGTTTTTTGGGGATTTTTTTGCTTGTATTTTTGTTTCTAGTGCTTAGCACAGTACCTGGGGCTTAGTAAACACTTAATAAAATGCTTATTGTTTTGTTGATCTACAGTGATGGCTAGGTTAGTAGAGAGAATTGGATTAAATCAAGAGATGTGTGGAGGGAGAAATCAAAGCTTTGCAATTCATTGAACAGGGAGAGTAAAGCACTGACAGAGACTCAAAGGTTGTGAACCTCAATATATAAAGGTTCCCTTGGAAGAAGGATGGGTTAAAGGGAGAAGGGGAATGTATTTCATTTTGGCTGTGTTGAGTTTGAGATGCCAAGGGTTAATCTAGTCAAAGCTATCCCATAGGTACTGATGACATAGGACTAAAATTTAGTAGAGAGATTAGCAATGTGATTTATCTGTATATAGATCCTAATTGAACCCAAGAGGGGGATGAGATCACCAAGAATTAGGTGTAGAGAGAGAATAAAAGGGGGCCTGGGAATGAGTGTTAAGGAGCCATGTCTGTTTATAAGGTGGAATATGTAATCCAGTAAAGGAAACTGAAAAGGAGTAGTCAGACAAATAGGAGAAAGCAGAGTCATAAAAATCCAGAAAGGAGAAAGTATCCAGGAGGAGAAGGTCAGCAGTGTTAAGCACTGCATTGACGTCAAAAGGGAAAAGAATTGAGAAAAGATTAAAAGATTTGGTAGTTGAGATTTTAGGGAGAGAGGAGGTGGGGAGAAGAGAAGGAAGTGGAGGGAGGGAAAAAGGAGTGAGAGGATGGAAGGAGAGAGGGAGGGAAGAGGGGAAAAGGAGGAAAGAAGAAGAAAGGGAGAGAGACAGAGACAGAGAGAGGAAAGAAGGAAGGAAGAGACAGGGAGGATGAAGGAAGGGGAGAGGAAGGGAAAGGGAAGAGAGAGAGAGAGATGGAGAGTTAGAGACAGACAGAGGAAAAGAAGGAAAGAGAGAGGAAGGAAGAGAAAGGAAGGAGGAAGGAAGGGGAAAGGAAGGGAAGGGCAAGACAGAAACACACATACAGAGAAAAGAGAGACAGAGGCAGAAAGACAGATATAGACAGAGACAAAGACAGAGAGACAGACAGAGGCAGGGAGAGGAAAGGAAGGAGAGAGGGAGGAAGGAAGAGATAGGAAGGAAGGGAGAGGAAGGGAAGGGGGAAGACAGAGACACACAGAGAGGGAAATAGAGAGCGATGGAAAGAGAGACAGAGAAAGGAAAGGAAGGAGGGAGAGGGAGAATGTGAATAGTTACATTTGCATAGTAAGTTTGGAAGCCAGTTTGCAATAGTTTTCTTCCCAAAAGCCTTGTGATAGAATAAATACACATTTCTGAGTCATGAGCTTATATTCACTGAGTCAGAAAGGGCCTAGTTAGTGATCAGAGCATCTGACTCTCATCCAAGCCTCCTTCACTCAGCCATTCTGCCCAATAGTCCTGCTTGCTGAAAAGGTACCAGCCTGCTCTGGGAAGTTTTCTCATCTGCTTATAAGTCCCCCTGAGAGCATCTGGAGGAAGGAGCAGGAGGCTGATGGCTAAACACCTAAAATTCCAGCAGTCTTACTCCTGACTGGCTATTCCACACAGAGTAACTAGAGGAATGGCCTGACTCATGTGACCTGACCCCATCCAGCCCCAGGGAGCTCAGGCTGAGCTGAAGTTTATATTGACTATAACAAGCTTAGTTATTGCTCTCATGTGTGGGCTTGAACACAGAGAGGAAAGGTGATGAGAAACAGGCTCCTTGGCCCTCAGATGCAATGTGCCGCAGTGTTCCTTGGGGTAGGAATTGGGGCACAGAGGTGAGGAGGAAATCAAACAATGGGGATTGGTATTGATTATATAAGCCTCTTGTCTATGTATTTCAGCATCTGTGGAGTCAGACTATATTGTCTTCACTCCTAGTTCTTAATTTCCCATGTCACCCGAGTATTTAAGCCCACCTCCAATAAATGGGAGCGTTTAAAATTACATGTGTCTGAGGAATCTGAAGAATCTGAATATATTCTGGCCCCATTCCCATTGCATTTGGGCCGTGTGAATGACCACATTAGCTCTGCCTTCAACAGGACCACTTAATAACCCAAGTTAATTTTAATTCTATGATCTCTCTCTCTCTCTCTCTCTCTCTCTCTCTCTCTCTCTCTCTCTCTCTCTCTCTCTCTCTCTCTCTCTCTCTCTCTTTTTCATGGAGGAGGATGGGAATGATGGAGAACATAGAGGATAGGGAATCTTCTTCCTGTGGACTTCCCAGCATAGGAGAAATTCTCCTATTCAGTTTTGCTTTGCTGCCTGGAAGTCAGGGGATTGATAAGGTGACCCCTGAGTGAGGGGAAAGATTTCATGACTAAATTGATAGAGGGTAGGGGATAGAGTTGACCTATGATTTCACTAATATAGGGAAATTCCAGGTGAAGAACGCAAGTTGGAGCTTCTCTCCAAGTTATAGCCTTAGAGAATTGTCAAGAGCACTCAGAGATGGTCACTTGTCCAGGAGCAGATGTCCACAGTGTGTCAGAATCAGGATTTGAATCCAAGTCTTTGGTATTTGATGCCATCTCTCTCACCTCTCTAACTTAGTGCTTGAGCAGTGCTGCTAATTCTCTCAGTTTCATTCATATTTCCTTTGATTGGGAGCTGGAATAGAACAGAATTCACCCAAGTCATACAAGTATCCTGATTAAAAAGGAGGTAGACAAAACTTTCTTTAATAGTTCTTCTTAATGGGCCACAGTAAAGGCCATCTCATACAATTCAACTGTCAATGGGGCTCCAGGTAGAATGGAGAGTCCAGGCTATTTCTGCTCACCAGGGACATTGTTTTAAAACCCAAGGTTCCCTCCTCTCCATTAGCAGAGGTTTCCGAGAGAGGCTCCACCCAGTTCAAGATCAAACTTTCTACAAAAATAACTACCCAATATACATCAGCAGGTCAGAGAGAAAGGTCTCATATACGCCAAAACCTTTACAGCAGCTCTGTTTGTGGTAGCAAAGACTGGGAAACAAAGTAGATGTCCATTGATTGGAGAATGGCTAAACAAATTGTGGCACATGAATATAATGGAATATTATTGCTGTTCCTAACAAACGATAAATAGAACAATTAGGGGGGGGGGAATGAGGGAAAGTTCATGTGAATCCATGCAGAATGATTTAAGCAGGACCAGGGAAATAATACACATAATGACCTCAGTGATGAAAATGAAAGAAAAAAAGAAAAAGAAACAATTCTGTGTCATCATCATAATGAAAACTTAGCTGGGGAAAAAAGATGAGAAAATGTACCTCCCTTTTTTGGAGAGGTGGATGGACCAATGATATGGATATATATCCTGTCGGATATAATTGAAGTGTTAGTTGGCTTAGTTGAATTGCTTTTTCTTGTCTTTCTTGTCAAATTGCTGTCACAAGGGAAAAATGACTAGATGGGTGGGGGGAGAAGAATTTGGAAATGAAGGTGATGTCAAAACAAAATTTATTGATAAAATCCAATTTTTTTAAACTGTTCCCTCCCTAACTGAGGGGAGAGAACCAACTCCAGTCATCCATATCTCAGCACTGGATGCAGATGGCACTGCAGGAGAAGTGAGGCTGGTGACTTTGCACAGCCTTCCCTCTCTTAAATCCAACTCATGAAGTCATGGTGTCACCTCCCTGAGTCATGGTACTCTTTAAGAACAAAGGATAAACAACTGAGGGGAAGGGAGTAAGTGTTTGTACAACAAGAACTATGTGCCAGGGATTGTAGCAAGAGCTATTTATAAATATTATCCCACTTGTTCTTCACAGCAGTCTTCCTGGTGGATTCTATTATTAGCTTCATTTTACAGATGAGGAAACTGAGGCAGAAGAATTTAAGTATCTGAGGCAGGATTTGAATTGAGTTCTTCCTAATTCTGAGCTCAGCTGCCTCTCACTTATATCTCCCTGTCGCTAACTACCCACAAAGTAGGATGTAAAATAAGAGAGTGTGGGTTCTAATCTGAATTCTGCTTCTCACTTGTGTGATCATGAAGAATTTAAACTCTTGGGACCTCAGTTTCTTCTGTAAAATGTGTTGAACTAGAGGAGCTCTAAGGCTCTTTTCAATGCTAAATCTGTCATCACATGATCATATACTTTTGTCAGGAACAAGGATAAAAAGCTGAAATGGTAAAATAGTGGCGTTGGCCAGAAATTTTTTTTTTTTTAGTTAAAACTTTTTATTTTCAAAACATATGCATGGATAACTTTTCAACATTGAAAATGCTGCAAAACCTTGTGTTCCAATTTTCCCCTCCTTCCCCCCACCCCTTCCCCAGATGGTAAGTAATTCAATATATGTTAAACATGGTAAAAATATATATATATATGTTAAATCCAATATATGTATATTTATACAATTATCTTGCTACACAAGACCAGATCAAAAAGGAAAAAAAATGAGAAAGAAAATAAAATGCAAGCAAAAAACAAGAGAGTGAAAATGCTCTGTTGTGATCCACACTCAGTTCCCCCAGTCCTTTCTCTGGGTGCAGATGGCTCTCTTCATCACAAGATCATTGAAATTGTCCTGTGTTAGGATTACTAAGTGAGAACTGAGGTTGTCTGGATAGTTACAAGGTGAGAACTCAGGTTGACTTGATAGAAGGAGCAAGCCCATTGGCTGAGGTGGTTCTTCCCAGAAGCCCTTGCATTATCCCACGCCCATTCTCTGGGAGGATAAAAAGAGACAGCAATGGGCGCAGAGGGCAGATCGGCCTGGAGAAGGATAAGAGCTGGAGGAGATTCAGAGCCAGGATTCAAGAAGGGAGACTCTGAATTGCATCAGGCTTGACGGAGCTCTCTGCAGGAAGGGAAGTCACTTCTTTGGACAAGAGTTAACAGCAACTGCCTGGAGACAACGGTTCATTACAGGAAGAAGAATCTGTCTGAGAGATTTGAGTAGACACAGCAGATCTCTTCCCAGAGAGCGATCCAGCAGCTTCTGGAGACGACAGCTCGTTACAGTCCTGAATCTTCTCATTGTTGAGAAAAGCCTAGTCCATCAGAGTTGATCATTACACAAACTTCTTGTTGCCATGTACAATGATCTGGTCCTACTCATTTCACTCAGCATCAGTTCATGTGAGTCTCTCCAAGCCTCTCTGTATTCATCCTGTTGGTCATTTCTTACGGAACAATAATATTCCATAATAGTCATATACCAGAACTTATTCAGCCATTCTCCATCTGATGGGCATCTATTCAGTTTCCAGTTTCTTTCAGCCAGGACTTTAATGATGCCAGTCAGTCAAGAAGCATTTAAAGTGCTGACTACGTGTAATGGGTAACTTTTTTTTTTTTTTTTTTTTTTACTTCTCAGTGAGTGGGAGAGGGAGGGGAAGATAATTTGGAACTGAAAATGTAAAAAAAAAATTATGTGCCTACTATGTGTAGACATATAGACAGTTTCTGCTCTCAAGGAGCTCACAAGCTAATGGGGGAGACTACATGCAAACAAATTATTTAAGATACTTAGAATCCACAGAGGGAAGGCTCTAGCATTAAGGGGATCAGAAAGCCTCTTGGAGAGTTGGGATTTTAGCTGGAATTATGCATCCCCTTCATTAGAGCCCCAAAGAGCCCAGCCACTCTCAGTTCAGTCTCTCATCACCTCTTATCATTACTGCAGCAGCCTCCTTTCTCTGTCTCAAGTCTCTCTTCACTTCCCCCCCCCCACTCCCAGCCCCCACTAAAGCCCATCTTATTTATTAACTGTTGCAAAAATAGTGGTGATTGTTAAGCCATGACAAATTCTGTGTGGCTCCTTTGGGGGTTTTCTTGGCAAATGTACAGGTTCGCCCTTTCCTTCTCCAGCTCATTTTACAAATGAGAAAATGATGATAAATAGGATTAAGTGACTTGCCCAGGATCACACCACTCCTATCACCAGATTTAAACTCATGAACATGAGTTTTCCTGACTCCAGGCCCTGCTGCCTTGCTGCCAAAGTAACTTTCTTTAAATGCAGATCTGACCAAATAACTTCCTACTCAATTATTTCAGAGCCTCTTGGATCAAATATAAAATCCCTCTGTTTAGCTTTCAAAGCTTTTCAAAGAATTTATTTTGCTGAATATTATTCTCCCTCCTGTATTTAGTGATTCAGCCTAACAGTCACTGTTCTCATACCTCCCATCTCTTTGCCATTCCATTGGTCATCTCTCACGGCTGGAATTCCTTCTCTCCTCCCTTCGGTCTCATAGGGTCTTTCTCTCCTTGAAAGGGGAAATCATCCCTCCCAGTATCCCTTGTATTTATACTTTGTATACATCTGTGTATACTTTGTTTTGTATATATTTGTATTTATATACATATGTTACATATATATACACCTCCCATGTACTGGTCTCCCCATTAGAGTATAATCCCCTCAAGTCTAAGGATTATTTTGTTTTTACTTCTACCCCCACTGCCCCCGCACAAGTATATTGAATAATAGTTGCTTAACAAATGCTTGGATATTGATTGAAAGCCTTGCCCAAGGTCACAGAACTAATGTTAATTAGTGCCTGGGCTGGGACCTCTGCTTAAGTCTGCTGACTAGCATTACACTATGGCATCTCATCCAACTGTTGCCCAGATAACTAGTTGATGACCTCCTATCACTCCTCCCCTCCTCCCTCCAGTGTTAACATCTGGCAGTACCTAATGAAACTCCAGATTATTAATGACTTCCATTCAGCATTTACAGTTAAAGGCCATTTCCCACAGCTGTTTATGTTTCATCGGAGGCTCCGACAACCTTTTTCAAAAGCCCCCAGAGTCTTCTCAGGGAACTGCTTGCTCAATAAGGAGAATTCAGATCAGCAGCCTCCTATTCAGTCTTTTGCTTTTGGCTCTCTCCCTGGACAAATTCACCAAGCATGAAGGGAACAGATGGGAGCCATGCGGTGATTGTGGATGACAAAGGGAACACGAGGATGCTTTCTTTTCCCTTGGAATAAATGACTTACAGTATCTGGGGAGGCTTGAATAAAGCTTTACTAGAGGGGTTGGGAGAGGTGGAGGGGGTTAAATGTTAATCATAATTAATCCCCTGGATTTTCAGAGGACTTCTGTCTCAGGGAACTGAAATCTCATGTCCCTCTCCCTCCCCTCTCTGCTGTTTTTGAGATCAGGCTGTAGGGACCTCATTTCTCAACACCCCAGACCACCTGGGCTTCCACAAATATACTTAAGTCTCTTGCCAATATACTTCTGCCCATCCTTGGCTGACTCCATCGATCTGTCCTAATACATCTCCTCTTTATCTACTTCTTACTTTCATCACTTCATCTGCTGGTCAATCTCTCCAATTCAGGGAATACTAATTAAGGATATACTACAAGATATTATGCTAGCCTCTGAAAATACAAAGACAAACAAAATAAAACAACAAACCACAGCTGTGTCCCGGGAGTTTACAGTTGATTGGTTACACCCAACCAAGGATCCTACAAACCGTGCAGAATCTGCCTCCAGGGAGCTTTTCCCATTTCATTTAGATATTTTTAAAGTTAAGAAGTTTTTTCTTACATCAAGTTTAAATCTCTCCCCCTCCCATCTTGACACTCTCTTCTCTGACCTCCAACACTCTTTTTGAGGCTGGGGTGGTGGGTGCTAGAGTAAGGTGGGATTGAGAGAGAGCTGATTCTATGTGAACATTGTGAGCTCTACAAACCAGGGCTCAATTTATTGCTGTTGGTTAAGTGTCTATACTTAAAAGGTGATGGAGAAAATGTTTAATAATAAAGCAGATTAAACTTAAAAGTGCTTCTGATTTTTTCAGAGAGCCCATTATTAAATTTTTATCTGCTTATCCCTAGGTTCTGCCTGAAGTCGATGGCTGTCCCTGCCTTTTTTGTCACACCCCTCTCTATGTCTATTCTATGTCTGGACACTTTTACTCCTCTGCTAGCTCCAACCATGTTCCCAGAAGAGATGAAGGGTGACGCAGGAGAGTTGCTTTCCACCTGGAATATTTCTGTCTAAGGCATGGCTGAGGCAATGGATGGAGGAGGGAGAATCCTGTCCTGCTCCTGACCCTTGGTAATGAGAACTGAAAATGATTATTAGACTGCTTTATGTTTTGCAAAATGCTTTCACATCCATCATCTCATTTGATCACAATACCCACTTCTGAGACAGGCAAGGCAGATAGCAAAATCATTTGAGGGGAGGGGGACAGGTCTGTGTTATTCTTGTACTTTTCCCAGTGCCTAGTAAATAACTAGGAACTGACATTTAATAAATGGCTAATCAATAGATGAATGTGACCGCTGGGCAACTGAGGTCCAGAAAGGCCAGGCAAAATGATCTGCTTAAGGTCACACAAAAAGTTTATGTCATAGCCCAGGATGGGACTCAGGTCTCTTGACTTCCTTTCTTCCCCCTATTACACTGTACTCTTATGAACATACATCTTTTTTGTTGTTGTTGTTGTTGGGGCAAACAGGGTCAATAATAAGTGTCTCAGGCTGGATTTGAACTCAGGTTTTCCTGACTCCACTATGCCATCTAGCTGCCCTGAACACACATCTTTCAAGAAAGGATCCTGGAAAGGAAGCAGAGATGATATGCTGTTGCTGCTGCCTTGGGTGGAAGAATAGTGGTATAGCTAAAAGTGATGGACTTTGAATCAGGGGAAGGTTCTGAGTTAAAATTCTGACTCTGGCATTTACTAGCTATGTATAGAAACTAAACTTGTGGTTCTATTGAAATGGGAATTGTAATTCTACCAATGGAGCTCAGCACTGTCTTTTGTGTTAGAGAGTTGCCTAGAACCCTGGGAACTTATTTGTCCAGGCTTATAGACAGTTTCTGTCAGAGTCAAGAACTAATTATTGGTGTTTTTTAATTCAAGGCCAGCTGTCTGTTTACTATTACAACAAGTTATCTCTAGCTTTGAAATCACGGGCAGATCTCTGAACCTCAGTTTTTTCTTCTATAAAATGGGGTTAGTGTCAATTTTTTTATTTAACCAATATGAGAATTTGTTTTGCTTGATTATTGTTATAAAGATTTTTTTTTTGGAGGGAAAAGAGTGAGAAAATAACTAATATTTGATATTAGGGAAAAGGGAGGAAAACTAATATTTGATAATTAAAAAATAAACATTTAAACATTTAAAAAATTAAATTTCATATATTTTATATAATATATAGTATATATTTATTTTTAAAATGATTATCAGTTGATGCCAGGATGCCAGGGGGAAAAATAGGGCTGGTGATGATAATGGTCACATTTGCTCCAACCTACCAGATTGTTGGGAAGGAAAGCACTTCATAAACTTTAAAGTACTTCACAAATGTGATTTTAAAACATATATATTTTTTTGGAATTAGAGTGAGCTTGTTCACCATCTGGGTTGGCAGGAGATGAGAGTTCTACCTCCCAGAAGGTGAAAAATCTTACCCTAACACCTTGAGCGAAGAGAAATAATAGCAGCAAAAAAATAGGTCCTGTCACCCAGGAAGAGGGCAACATGGCATTTCATAAAATAAAAATAAAACCATTTGGAATTAGGAAGGACCTTAGAGATTGTCTACTGGGAATCTTAGCAGCGACCTATGAGTTTGTTTTTTGCTTTTAATATTGCAATAACTGTCTCTAAAATTTTTTCTTTATACTTCCATGAATTTTATATCATACATTTAGAAACTTGATTCTGAGAAAGTGTCTGAGATAAGGGAAGGTTATCTTTCTGTGGTTCCATCTTGGAGCACTCAGACTTTTGGAGAGTACCTTCTAAGTGCCAAAGACAAACCAAGGGGAAGCTATTTTTTTAGCTGGTGTGATACTGAGGCATTCAAAGAAGCTGACATGTTTGTAGCATCAGAATTCCCCAACTCTGGGCATGATAGAGATATTTTTGGAAAGGAAATGGTTCAATAGGGCAGTGGCTTCAGATTTAATTTATTATTATTATAATTATTTTATAAGGCATTTGGAGCTGACTTGCCCAAGATCACATAGCTAGTAAGTGATAAATATCTGACACTAGATTTGAACTTGGGACCTCCTGACTCTGGTGTATCCACTGCACTATCTAGCTGCCCCTTTCAGATTTAATTCTTGATAAAGCTGTTTGACTAAAGGACTGGTAGCATTATTCCCAAATTGTCACCATTCCCCCTCATTCCTGCCTGCTTCAAATATTGATCATGATCACGATCAAATGAGATGATGGATGTGAAAGCTTTTTGTAAAACATAAAGTAGTCTAATAATCATGCCCAGTTTTCATTATCAGGGGTTAGGGAGCAAGACAGGATTCACTCTCATCCACCCATTACCTCGGAGAGAAGGTAAAGGCAGACACAAATATATCAGGAGAAAAAGCAAAATATCCAATTTTCCTAACTCACCTTTCATCTCTTTTGAGACAGGGTACGAGCTATTAGGAGTAAAAGTGACAGACATGGAATTGACCAGAGATGGGCGTGACAAAACAGGCAGGGACAGCCAGTGACTAGAAGCAGAACCTAGGGACATAATTTTAATAATAATAATAATGAATTTAATCTGCATTACCATTAACATTTTCTTCATCACCTTTTAAGTAAAGACAGTCAATAAATTGAGCTCTGGTTTGTAAAGCTCGTAGTATTCACATGGAATCAGTTCTTTCACGATCCCAGCTAATTTTAGCACCCACCCATCCCAGACTCAGTAAGAGTGTTGGAGAGGAAAACCCAGAGAAGAGAATGACAAGATGGGAAGGACTGCAAGAAGAAGGATAGAAAGATATGAGTTGGAGGGGGATAGATTTAAGATTGATGTAAGAAAAAATTTTTCATAACTTTAAAAATATCTAAGTGAAATGGGAAAAGCTCACTGGAGGCAGATTCTGCAAGGGATGAAGGATCCCTTATTCAGTGTGACCAATTAATTGTTAACTCCTATGATATAGCTATGTTTTGTTTTGCTTTTGTCTTTGTATTTCTGGAGCTTAGCATAATGTCTTGAACCTAAGTAGTGTTAGCTGAGTTGAAGTGATTGACCAGCAGATTGAGTGATGAAAGTAAGAAGTAGATAAGGAGGAGATGTAATAGACCAGATCGATGGAGTCAGCCAAGGAAAGGTAGGAATATATTGGCAAGAGAATTAAGTGTATTTGTGGAAGCCCAGGTGATTTGGGGTGTTGAGAAATAAGGTCCCTACAGCCTGATCTCAAAAGCAGCAGAAAGGAAAAGGAATATGAGATTTCAATTTTCTGAGATAGAAATCCTCAGAAAAGAGACATTTGTAAAGTGCTTATCACAATATCCGACACATGATAAGTGCTCTGTAAATATTAGCTGTTATGGCTATTTTTGTTTTATTAAGAAACCTTAGAAGTTCTCTGAGGCTCAAAGCAAGCAGGACAGTGAAAGTGGTATCAGAGTACCTTGTCATCCGTAGGATGTCCTTCTTGTCTTTGAATTTTAAGAATATTTTTCTTTTTCCAGAGTTCAACTGTTTGTTTAATGTATTACAAGAGACCTTTAATGAACAATACCAAAGCCTATATCATTATCTGCTACCTCTGATTCCTTTTCCTTCCCCTCTCCTTCTCATTAATACAGCTGGCATTCAGCTGCTGGGACCAATCTACTAATCCCTCCATTGAATATGACATTCTATGTCAGTGTTAGCCAGGGCCTTTGCAAATAGGCCAGGTCGGAAAGGTTCAGCCTTTACATCTGCTGCTTTAATGAGGACATTGATTTTATCCTTCTCCATCTTGTCATCATGCAGGAAAAAAAAGGCAGAGTAAATTCAGGTAGGGTCAGAGGCTGAGAACATTTCAATGACTTCCTGGTTGATGTGAGTCACCCCCTAATGTGAGTACTTCATTGCAAAGTGAGACGTAGATTTACAGTCACAGCCAATGTGTTGATTTGTTTTGTTGGACTATCTACAGCTATATTTTGTATATTTTGTGTTTTTTTTTATATTTTGCTTGACTATAGCTACTGTTACAAAGGAGGACTTCTGTTTGTTGGGAAGGGAGTTTGTTAATAGTGATTATAGTGCAAAATAGAGAAAAGAGCATTAGTGAAACATTTTTAAAAATACAGAAGAGAAAAGAAGCAAATTCAGAAGGTGACATGGACAGAGAAGTAAGGCAGTTTTATTATTACTGTATTATGCTTAAAACTTTACACAAGGGACAGCTAAGTGACTCAATGGATAGAGCACCGGACTTGAGCTCAAATCTGACTTCAGACACCTAACACTTCCTAAATGTGTGTCCCTGGGCAAGTCACTTAGGCCCAATTGTCTCAGGGGAAAAAAAAAAACTTTACAGTTTTATATACAATCATTTTTGCATATTAAAATATGCATGTTTGTTGATTTTTAAATTTAAAGGAAAAAAATTAAGTGAGCTCCTCATCCCTAATGCAACCTTAGCTTCTTGACAAAGAATGAGTTTTTTCTAAGACCATGATACTGTGAACACCTTGGCATGTATCTCCTAACAAATTGCTTGGTATTGAAGGAGATTTTTGGAATCATGACCATATGGACTTATATGACGGTAAGATCTTTAAAGTGTGCTTGGGAAACACCTTGTCTAGGGAAATCCTTCCGAGTTATAGCAAATTTGTGTGACAGAATTAATATAAAGCTCTGAGTGAATGACTTATTACTATTAATGTCATTATTATTAACGTTAACAACAATATAATAGGAATAATAATGATTCTTAACTCTCATTTATGTTGTATGACTGGCAAAATCTGAAATAGCTGAGGAAATAAAAGTTCAAAGTTCTGAGCATATCAATTTATTAAGCAATGCATACTAATTGTATAACAAATTGGGACCAGGCCTTCACTATAGCTTGGCACTGGATCAGATACATACTTTTATTCATTAAAAGAAAATAGTGGGATATAAATCAGGATATAAAATTAGGTAATTTGATTTCTAATTGTAGGAAAGATGGAGGATTTTCTGAGTTGGAAAGGGGATAGGTCACAAGTACAATTCCCTGAAATCAGAAAAAAAAAAAAAAACAAAGTGTCTCCCACTCTCCTTAAACATCTGTATTTAATCAAAGAAAAAGGAAATAGTAACTGATTGACTGGTGTAGAACTAGTTTTTAGATAAGGCAGGTGAGTTATTCAGAAACTGAAGTAGACCCATAATTGAATAGAAAGGAAACTGAGGCAGATCCAGAATTGAGTCATAAAATGGAATCAATGGGGTCCCCATAATTCTCTCAATTGTTTTTTTATTATGTTTTAAAATTTGCTTTGAATAAACAATCTCATTTGATTTTTATAAAAACCCTGTGAAGCAGGAGTAATTATTAGCCTCATTTTATAGATGAAAGTTCAGAGACGTTGACTTACTCAGGGTCACAGGATCTCTAAGTGTTGGAATGAGAATTGAACTGAATATTCCAAACTGAGGGCAGCTAGGTGGAACAGCGGATGGAGTGCTGGGCCTGGAACCAGGCAGATTCTTCTTCCCAAGTTCAAATCTGGTCTTAGACAGTTATTAACTGTGTGATTATGGGCAAGTCCCTTATTCCTGTTTGACTCTGTTTCTGTATCTATAAAAGGAGCTGGAGAAAGAAATGGCAATCCCCTCCAGTATTTTTGCCAAGAAAACCTCAAATGGGATGATGAAGAATTAAAAATTATTGAAAATGACTGAATAACACATTTTAAACTATATTCTGCCCAGTTATGTCATACTATTTCTCTTTGTTGGGATTTCAAAGATCAGAAGAACAGATTGGCAGACCAAAAAAAAAAAAAAAGACTAGCAAAGGTAGGAAGAAAAAAAGCACAAAAATCAAGAGAATGGGGTAGGGATGGAGAAATAAAGACCTCTATTCTTTCTGGTCTATTTTAGTAAATGGGCTCTCTTCTGAAGACAGCTGGAAGTTTCCTTAGGAAATCCACTTAACACTAATCTGGTTGGAGGAATTCACTGTAATTCAGTTCACAGGGGGGATAATTATATTTGTATAAAGTATCATAATAGTCTGTAAAGGCTTCATTGATCATGATGGATACAGTCTGTGAAAAATACATTTACTCTTGGCAGATTCCAGGAGAGAAAAGAGAATGGGAGGTGATAAGCTACAGGTAATAAAGAGTTATTTGTAGGTTCTCCTTTTCCTCTCTTCTCCCCAGATTTCCCCTTCCCAGACTATCTTCAAACTACTACCCCATGTCCCCAAAGGCTTGAAGGAAAATCTAAAAAGTAATCTACAAAGATTCTCCCAGAGTCAACAGGTGGAATTATTGCTGAATGGTAGAAAAGATAGCTAGGTGGTCCAGTGTATAGAGCACTAGACTTGAAATCAAGAAGACTCCTCTTCCCAGAGTTCAAATTTGGCCTTGTTTGCCTCAGTTACTCATCTGTAAAATGGACAAACCACTCAAGTATCATTGCCAAGAAAATCCCAGAAAAGGTCATGAAGATTCATGTGTTTTCATGACTGAAAATGACAATAATAGAGGGAAAGAACTTTGATCTGATCATGGGACATAGGTTCAAATCTTACCTCTATTTTTATTAGCTGTATGAACATGATCTTCCTGAGCTTCAGTTCCCTCATCTGTAAAATGGCAGAGGTTGAATTAAGTGGCTTCTAAGATTCTTTTCACCTCTAGGATCTTGTTTTTTTGCATTTGATTATGAGGTTTTTATGCCTTAATATATAGTCAATTTGTGTGTAAGTTCCATGTGTCACTGAGAAAAAAAGATATTCCTTTCTGTCCCCATTTAATTTTCTCCAAAGGTCTCTCATACCTAACTTTTCTAAAATTCTTTTTACCTTCTCAACTTCTTTCTGATCTTTTTCTTGAGTTTTGTCCCCATCACTGGCCCCTGGTAGACACCTTTTTAAGGAGCAGTTTGTACCTTTGTTCAAGCCTTCACTCCCAGTTATTCCAAGGGTGCCTAATAGGAGTGATAATGAAAGGTATAAAACCTTTTCTAAAGGTTTTCTCTGGATGCCTTCTCATAGTGCCAAAACTCTTAAAGTTACTCTTAAAGTAACTAGCAAAAATAGTATTCTAACCAAGTCTTCTGATCCCACATTCAATGTTCCTTGCTAATGTTCCCCCATATTCTTAGATTATGACATTTAAAAATATTAGCAATATACAATATCACAAATTAGTATTTTAATTATGATTTGTGTAAAAATGCACAGGCAGATGGATAACACAAATAAATCTCCCCCATTTTACAAATGAGAACTCTGAGATTAATAAAAGGGGAATTTTTTTGCTTATAGCTACATCAACTAGTACAAGTCAGAGCAGAATTTGAATTTGTCTCCTGATTTCAAAACTAATACTCTTTCAATTTATGTCATCTAGCCTATTAATTCTGGGTCAATAACATTGGGAACTGGTGGAGAAAGCATCTTGTAACACCTTTAATACAGAAAAATGGTCCACAAACTAAATGAATTTGAAAAATCACTTTTTAAGGAGTCCTCCCTTTGCCTCTGAGAATTTAGTGAGAACTAGCTGGGGTTTTTCCCCCCTATGTCAAGCCCAAATTTGTCCTTTTTGACTTTCCCTCTATTAGTTCTAGGTCTGATGTCTGAGACCAAGTAGGACAGGGTCATATGAATATGGGAGCACTTAGTCTATCCTAATCAAAAAAGCTAAGTCAAGCAAACTGGAAAGTAGACTGAGTTAGAGAATATATGATCCTGGTAAGAACAATGATTCTAGAAAACTTCTGAAAGACAGATCTGGGTTTCACCAGCTAAATATTGTTGCAAGTCTGAGGGAGCCAAGTCAACCCTGGAGGGAGTTCTAGGTGAGTCTAGCACCAATAAAGTACCATTGACAAGTTCATAGGATTATATTTCTAGGCTATTGACAGTTAAGAGACACAGAAAGATTAAGTGATTTAATGAGGGTCACCGAAAGTGTCTGAGATGGCATTAAATCCACATCTTCCTAGTGTCAAGTTCAGTGTCCCATCAACAATACCAGTTTATCTTTCAAAATATGACTTCAGCCTCTAGATAAGAGCAAACCAGTGATTCAAAGTAACTGTTTAGCATACTGATTACACATTTTTGCATCTTTGTAAATTATTATTTTTTTCCTCTTTCATGAATTTCCATGACCAAATGAATCAAAATTAAGATGACACAAAGGGTAATGGATAGGTGTGCAGAGAGCATAAACAGGCTGTTGGTTAGTACCATTGATGCTGTGTACATGAGAAGTTTACTTTGAAGATATCATCAAAGTCTTAGATGACCTGAAAGGAAAGAGAGATCATCATATATCAAGGGTGAGTGATCACAGAGGAACATCCTGACTTCTTCACTAGTACCCATAAAATATTAAAAAAAAAGATTTTGATTTTTTTAAAATCTGAGACTTCTAAGGAGAATTTATGTAGAAAAAAAGAATTATAGGATGAAAAGGTATCTCAGTGCTTATCTAATCCATTCAGCTCAAGAAACTCATATAAAACTCTCTGTGCTAGACATAAGATATACTGAAGACAAAAATGATAGTAGGTTCTGTCCTCAAGGAGCTTATGTCTTGCTAAGGAGAAACAACAAGGACACAGGTAGGAAAATACTGTACATGTGAAATATAGCATATGTGACATATGCATGTATTATACAATGTATATTCATATATTTTATATAGTGTATACATATATGTGTATCTATATTTATCTATATTGTTATATATCTATCCATCTGTCTATCTATACTCTCTCTGTTTCTCTTTTTGTCTTTAGCTATCAATTCACTTATGTACCCTTCTATCTATTGATCTATTTCTGAATGTATCTATCTACCCACCTATCTACTCTTCTACTTATCTAACTACACACTTATCTACCCATCTACCTCCTTATCTATATATCAACCCACCTATCTACTCACCTATCTATCTACTCATCTACCTATATATCTATCTACCTACCTACCTATCTACTCATCTATCTATCTATCTATCTATCTATCTATCTATCTATCTACCTACCTATCTATTTATCTACCTACCTATCTATCTATTTATATACTCATCCATCCATCTATCTATCTATCTATCTACTTATCTATCTATATATCTATCTACTTATCTATCTATATATCTATCTACTTATCTATCTATATATCTATCTACTTATCTATATATCCATCTATCTATCTACCTACCTACCTACTCATCCATCTACCTACCTACCTACCTACCTACCTACCTACCTACCTACCTACCTATCTACTCATCTATCTATCTATCTATCTATCTATCTATCTATCTATCTACTTATCTATCTATCTATCTATCTACTTATCTATCTATCTATCTACTTATCTATATATCCATCTATCTATCTACCTACCTACCTATCTACTCATCTATCTATCTATCTATCTATCTATCTATCTATCTATCTAACTACCTATCTACCTATCTATCTATCTATCTATCTATCTATCTATCTATCTATCTACCTATCTATCTATTCATCTATCTATCTATCTAACTACCTATCTACCTATCTATCTATCTATCTACCTATCTATCTATTCATCTATCTATCTATCTATCTATCTACCTATCTATCTAACTACCCATCTATCTATCTATATCTATCTATCTATCTATCTATCTATCTATCTATCTATCTACCTAACTATCTATTTATCTACTCATCTATCTAACTATCTATCTACTTATATTTATCTATCTACTCATCTGTCTATTCATCTATCTATCTATCTACCTACCTACCTATCTATCTATTTATCTACTCATCTATCTATCTATCTACTTATCTTTATCTATCTACTCATCTGTCTATTCATCTATCTATCTATCTATCTACTTATCTATCTACCTACCTACCTGTATCAGTTTTCATAGGGATAGAGTCAGGTTTTTGTTCAAGTCCATCCTATTGGTCTTTGGTGTCTCAGATAGGAAGATGACAGTTTTTGACCAAGGCGAGAGATCCACATGAACCCAATGGAGAGTACGAGATGAAATATTGTAGGTTACCCAAAATGAGGGATCTGGATTATGATGATATCAGTAGAAATGATAGAATTTGGAGAAAAATTAAATAAAATCAGCAGTGGAAAGAATAGAATCAAATAGGACTACAAGCGTTCTTCTCTGGGGGAATTGTAGAATTTTGATAGAAATAAGAAAAAATCAAGACAACAAACATTAAGGAGAAGAAAAGACTCCAGGGACAGGACCTTTAATAGTCCACTGGATATTAGGAACTGGAATACAGGCAGAGAACTAGGGTTAGGAATCATTAACATAGAAATGATAAGTTTAAGTCAGGAAAGTAAATGAACTTACTAAAGCTTTTAAATTTCAAATCAACCTTGCAGATAAGAACAATTATGGAATTCTCAAACATACTTTCCCAGCCTCTCAGCTCCTGACCCACTGGCCTCCCACTTAGGTTGGTAGAGGAAAAAAATAGAACCAGCCAACCAGTATTCGCCAGTGCTGGCCCAGTAGGCATGTAAGCTATCTGCAAGGTCACTGTTTCAAAAACATGAAACTTCAAGCTGGTGAGATGAGGCCCTGGGAGCCTGGCCCTGTTTTGGAGAAGCAGGAGGCAGCTTAGGGAAATGGAAGAAGCTTCTCTGCTACAAAAGAGTGATGGCAAATGAATTTTCAAGTAATTCTCTCCCCTTTGTCCTTTAACCCCAGGAGATTACAGAGATGGTTAATGACAGTTCTTGTAATTTGCATTTCAAAGTAATGTATGCAAAAATAATAATACATTTCTGCACACGCTCCATTAGCATATTAAAACAAATTGGCTTTGGTCCTCAGCATTTAGAGCAGATTCATTTTACCTCTCAGTTCCCCACTTGCATGTTGGAAGGGGGGGGAAGAGTAGAAGACAGGTAAGGGGAGCAAGAAAAGTAGAGACCAGCACATATTTGTGAGTTGAGGGTTATGGAACATGGATGTGAGTTTGACACAAAGGGCAACCTTGCAGAGGGAAAACTTTAAAAATATTTTATATGTTTAAATCAGACAAAATTTGCCTTTTCACTCTCCCACTCCATTCCAACCCCCACCCCCAAATGAAAATTAAAAAAAAAAAAAAATCCATTAGGACCATGTATAGTTGATCAAAACAAATTCCCACATTGACCATATATATATATATTTTATTGTCTCATTCTGCATTCTGAGTCCTTCTCTCTATCAAGAATTGTGTAGCATGCCTCATCATTAGTTCTCTGGAATCCTGGTTGATCATTATGCGGATAAGAATTCAACACAATAGTGATACACCATAACTGGCTCATCCATTTCCCAAATTATAAGTACCCCTTTAGATTCCCCCCTGTTGCCAATCAAAAAGAGCTACAAATATTTTTATACATCTTTGCTTAGAGCTTGTTTTGCATGGAATTAATGCCTCTTTTAATCTGCCCTCCCTTCTAATTCCCCTTCTCCCTTTCTCTGCTTTCCTATTTTCCTATTAAGAGTAATGTACTCAACTCTCTCCCAGTCTTCCTTCTTTTGTCTAGGTCAGATGAGAGCAGTTCCTCTTTGCCTCTTGGTATATCCTGATTCTGTGAGATAATTTTCTCTAACCTTTTCCTTTCCCTCTTTATTCCTATTCCTCTCTCTTTTTAGTCTTTTCGTAAGACAACTAAGACATAACAGAATCATTCCCTGATTTTGTCTAATTGAATTTCTTCTATGGCCTCAGATGATTAGGATTCAGAGGGGACTTGTGTATTATCTTCCCATCTTTGAAAGTAAGAAATTTAGCTCTTTACCATTATTCATTCATGTTCGTCTTTTTATGTTTCTCTTCACTCCTGTGTTTGAATTTCAAGGTTTCTATCGAAGTGACACATTACATAGAGTACTGGCCCTGGAGTCAGGAAAACCTCAGTTTAAATCTAGTCTCAGACACTAGGTGAGTCATTTTACCTCTTTTTACCTTCCTCCAACTATAAGTTTATGTCACAGAGTGGTTATGAGAATCAAATGAAATATTTCTAAAACACTTAGCCTGGAACATAGTAGGTGCTGCATAAATGCTTATTCCCTTACCTCTTCTATTCTAATTTTCATCAGGAAGACTTAAAAACTCCTCTATTTCATTTAAGATCTACTTTTTCTCCTGTGGCATTATACTCATGTTTGCTGGGCAAGTTATTCTTGTCTGTAAGCCTTTGTCTTCTGAAATATATTTCAAACTCTCTGCTCCTTTGGAGTGATGGCTGCTAAATCATATGTAATTTTTGGTACTTAAATCCTTTATTTCTGATTGCTTATAATTTTTTTCTTTCATCTGGAAACTGAATTTTAGCTATGATATTGTTGGGAGTTTTCATTTTGGGATTTCTTTTAGGAGGTAACTCATAGATTCTTTCTATTTCCACCTTTGCTTTCTTGTTCTAAAAGATTTGGACAGTTTTCTTTTAAGACTTCTTGAAAAAGAATGTCTTGGCTTTTTTTTTTTTGTCTTGGTTTTCAGAACATGTAGTGATTCTAAAATTCTTTTTCCTCCTTGATATGTTTTCCAGGTTTTTATTATGCAACATCTTATAGTTTTGTCTGTATTTTCAGACTTCTGACATTGAACATTTCTTGTTGCTTCATGGAATCATGAAGCTTTTGTTTGGTACATTCTAATTTTCAGGGTGTTTGTTGCTCTGGTAAGGGTTTTTTTCTCTTGTGCTAGACTGTTAATTCCCTTTCCAATTTTTTCTTCTATAGCTTTCATCTCTTTTCCAATGTTTTCTTCAAATGCTCTCATTCCTTTAATAAAAATATTTAAAATTCTTGCTTTATCTCTTCCAGAAATTCTAGTTGAATTTTTGTCCAAGCCCTCTTTTTCTTTGAGGTTTTGTTTGTAGATGTTTTGGAGTTATTCTCTTCTGTGTTTGTATCTTGAGCTTTCCTGCCATCATAATAGCTCTTAATGGAGGAATTTTTATTTGTTTGTTTGCTCATTCTTCCAATCTACTTCCCAGCATGGGACATGATAATAGGGTTTGGCTCTGTGGCACTTCTGAAGAGGTCAGGATTGGGCCTGTTGTTGTTTTCTTAAGATACTGAGTGTTTTGTTTCAGAGTCTCAGGGAAAGGTTGGGGACGTTTAGGCTTTCAATTCTCCCAAAATTCTCTAATGCAGAGCAAAGCTGGATTGCTACCTTTCTGGTGTGAACTCTGCAAGTTCCTTATTTTGATTTGAATATGACCAAGAGTAAATTGCTACTGAGCTCTATCTCAGGCTAGAAAGGCTGGGTGGTTCAGAATGTCATAACTACAAGCTTCCATTTGTTCTGGGATTCCTGCTTTGCTTATTTCTTTGCAGGCTGGGCTAGAAGCTGGAAATGATACCCTGCTTTGCACCTGGAATCTGGTCTGAGCCACATTGCTGATTTTAGCTTCTGAACTTTCTTTTTTCTTAGTACACCTCCCAGAGTTTCCCCACTAGGACATCCCACCTCCATGTGGAGGTCCCTTTCTCATTCTGCCTTGGATCTGTGACCCAGAACTAGGTGGTGCATTTTTCTGTATTTCCCCATCAGGATTTGGTCTGGTGGATTTTCTAGACCTCTTGACAGAATTTTGTGAAAGTAGCTTGCCATACTGCTTCTTTTCACTCTACCACCTTGGCTTTACCTCACAGAGGGAAATTTAAAGCTTTGGGTGGGATTTTTTTTTCTCTCTAAGAGAGAAAATATTCCATCTCTCGTGAAGATAGAGTTATTATGGAGTACTTGATCTGAAATCAAAAGATTTGAGTGTGGGTTCTGTGACATACCACTTACATAATTTTCTGCTGGTCACTTACCCTTTTAAGTTTTCTTATTTATAAAATGATGTAATCAGAATAGATTATGTCGAAGGTCCCCTCTATATCTCAGTCTCCTGAATTTATTTTGATCTCCCTTCTCTCTTCCAGAGAATAAAGACGTAGAAAGACAGAGAAAGAAGCCTGAGAGTTATTTCCATTAGTGAGTTTGAAAACTACAAAATAGCCTGGGGAATCCAGGAGCAGAAGCAATCTCTGACTACTGATTTAGGGGTGATATAATTTTCTTCCTTTTCCATGCCATTCTTGGCTTTCACTGACTGCCACCCCAAGGCTTTCACAATGTTGGTCCCTTATGTGTCCCTGACACCAGAGACACCAGTCTGAAATAAAGTGGAATCAGCAGAGGGGAAGTGTGGGAGAAAGGATGCTACCAGTGAATAAGGTCTTAGAAGAATGAGTGGGGAAAATTCTGATGAAGAGTGGGGAAGAGAGACAAGAACTTCCAGAGGAAACAAGGCACAAAGTTGTTTTCCAAGCTATTACTAGAGAAAGAAGACTAGGACTTTTTTCAGTACAGAAATTTAGAAAGAACTGAAAGTATTTGTATTCCACCTACAGGTATGCAGAAACAGAATTTAGTACCAAGATAGCAATAATCATTCATTAAAACAGGAAAGAAAGAGCTGTTTCCCCCTTCATCCCTTCATTTTAATTTTATAATTGAGTAAATTGCAACTAATGCATTAACCCACTTATTTGGCTAGCCCTAGTCCTCAGATCATACTTTACTTTCATCATGCAGTCCAGTTGTCTAAGTCATGCATTTTCCCACTTCCACTTTCCACTTCTTGCTCTGGGCACAGCAATTAAATCAATTGTGCCATCGATTCTGGAAAGGGGATGCTGATTAGCTTCCCTAAACATTAGCTCATCCTTGGGATTACCAAACCAAATCTCTCTTTCCTGGCCATCCCACCTTGTGTTGTGTTTCTCCCTACTATGCAATCAGGGATTTCTGTAGAGCAGCCGTTTATGATCTTCTTTTTGTATGTCCAGGGTTTAACAGGATGTCTGACACATAGTAAACATTTAATTAAAATTCATTCATTCATTCAAGGATGTCTGCATGAGTTCCCACTGACAGCAGCTTCAAGGTGTCTCAAGGTCTTTCTTTCTATCCCATAATGCCCTGCTCTGAAAGGTGGTAGATACCAGCCGGGTGAGCTTCTGCCTCAGTTTCCTCATCTGTTCCTCATCTGTTCCTGGGGACAATGACAGCATCTGTTGTCATTGTTGTTGTGAGGATCAAATGAGGTAATCATTCTGGACTGCTTAGCACAGTGCCTGGCACATAGTAAGTGATATATGTGTTAATTGTTATTAATTATTGTTTCTACCTGAGGTCTTCCCTCCTGCTCCCCACCAAATAAGCTTGTCTTAAGTTGATCTGAAAGCTATATGGACATGTATACATATATTGTATTTAACTTATACTTTAACATATTTAATATGTATTGGTCAATCTGCCATCTGGGGGAGTGGGTGGGGGGAAAGAGGGGAAAAGTTGGAACAAAAGGTTTTGCGATTGTCAATGCTGAAAAATTACCCATGCATAAATTTTTGTAAAAATTAATTAATTAATTAAAATTAAAAAAAAATTTATTTGAAAGCACATTTTATTGCATTCCTCAGGCACATGCTTCTCTGGGGTTCTAGAATTAATTACTCTGGTCAGTCTCCCCCTAAAGAACTTCAAATACCCATCCCCAGCTTCTTGCTCTGTCTATTGATACAGAGTCCTCCTAACCTCTGTTATTGCATCCTCTCCAGCCCACTTGTATACCCTTGTAGACCTGCTATTCCATTATTTAGCAGCTGATAAAAATAGCCATCAATATTTAACATGGTTCATGCCTAGCATGTTTTTATAATAGTGTTTTCTCTGTTTTTTTTCTTCCTCCACTTCTTCCCTACTTTTTCTTGTTTGTTTGCCTTCTTCCTTCGAGTCTTCACACGCTGCTTCCTTTTCTAGGAAGGAGCAATCTTCCCAAAACAGTCCTGGCCAAACCCTGGGAAGAAATGACATTTTCCTTACTATTGACGTTGATTGTATGTGAGCCAGGAAGACCTGAGTTCAAGTCCCACTCAACACACATGCTGACAGTGTGCCTTTAATCAAGTTCCAGCACTCAGCAAATAAGCACCTATTAAGCACCTACTATGTACTTAATGCAAAGAAAAGACATATACATAATACAAAGAAATATACAGAACACAAGGGAATACAAAGAGAAACACGAGTCTCTGCCTTCAAGGACTTACAATATAATAGGGGAGACCACGTGCAAATATATACAAAGTAAGCTATGGACAGGATGAATAAGACATAATTAACAGTGAGAAGGCATCCGTCTAAAGGGGGATCAAGAAAGCTTTCCTCTAAAAGGTAAGATTTTAACTGGGATTTAATTGCCTCATACAACTCTCTAAGATTATAAATTGCAGTTTCAAGTTGTCTTTTGCATTGGTGGAGGAACTTTCCTCAACAGGAGGTACCAGTTATTGTAAGTTGCCTTAGATGCTAGAAACAGATAAGATATTTGAGTTAATTATGATCATGCCCTGTGCCTTGTGTAAAAGAGAAAGCTAATTTGAGTATCTGGCAGCAATGAGAGATATTACAGGGGTCCCTTGAGAAGGGATCACTTAGAAGGAGAAGAACCTTAGTCTTTGACTATTGTAATCTTTGAAAGGTCTTGGAGGGTCTGCACTATCAGTGGCAGGTGGCAATACCAATCATTTCAGGGAACCAACGACAAATTGGCCCACTGAAGAAAGGAAGATTTATGATTCTATACACAGCCCAAGAGAAAAGCTGTCCCATGCCTAAAGGGAATTTCACACGTGTCCCCACAAAGGGGAAGACTTCCAGCAGCCATGACCTATGAATACTCCTTTGCCACATGCGCTTTCTTAACATTTGACCTCACTTTCCCCTGGATTCCACATGTATTCATGGAAGAGTGTGACAACTGCAATCTTTAGATTGTTTGATGTCATAATTATAATGATAGAACTCCAATGTGGAGCCATTTAAGTTGTCCTTATAACCCATATAGCATATAAGCAAAAACAAACAGACTTCTACTTTTCCATTGTTTTGACCTATATTAATTCTGTTTCAAGTAGTTAATGATCACAGCTTCTCTCCGAATAAAACTTCTTAGTTATTTCCCTTTTTCTGCCTTAGATAGTCAACTGAATCGTTTCCCAATTTATGGTTCCAATAAAGAAAATCCTTCCACCCAAACTTAGTAACAATAAGGGAACCCTTTCTCCCACCTTTTCTACTACATTTGGATCTGATTAGAACCATCTTCCTCATCCACATCTGGAACTGATGATTTGTTCTAATTACCTAGCCCATTTTTTAGAATATATATCTGAATCTCGACTTAAAGTATGCTCTTTCTCTAACATCTCCCCTCCCTTCACATCGGATGAGTTCTAGCATCCATAGGGATGAGTCTCTGTGTATATTGCTGTATAGTATGTATGTATATATGTGTGTACACACACACACACACACACACACATATATATATATATATGGGGGTTGCTTGCTTACTGAACCATAATAATAATAATAAGACTTTTCTTTGTACCACTTTTCTGAAAATGACAGAACACAGCAGAGAATGCACATCAAACTTTGGGCAAGATGTATGGTACCGACTATATCACTGTATATGTAAATAACAATTTCTAAAAGTCAATTAAATCTGATTATTTGATTTCAACTGATAATAAATAAGGGAAAGTAGATAAGTGGAGATTCATGAGCTACAGCACAGCTATATGGTGTTTAAAAATACAACTCTATACCTTCCAGGCTACCACACCTAAGGAGGGATATAGCAGCCTGGCCCTAAATATTTGACTTGCCCGTGTGAGTGGAGAGGAGAGAAAATAAGCCACGAGAGTGCATTCAGAATGATATGTGAGTACCAGCTATCATTATTCCTCCATTGCTGGTGAATGCACTGGGATGGCTTCCACCTATAGCTAGAATCACTTGGATCCTCAGATGCCTGGACTCTGTTAACTGGGTCACCCAAAGGTGATATTTGAATTAATTTACATAGGATTTTTTTTTTAACTTTGTTAACCTTTTGCTAGATTGGGCTTGCTGAATTTTAAGACTAAAGATGAAGTTAGATATATGTTTTGTCACAATCTTTTGTAGACACTTAGAAGAGCAGGCAATTCAGAAATGTTGATTGTGCACCTACTAGGTGCTAGCATGCTAGAGGCTGTACTAGAAGTCTAAGTTATTATCCTAGGCAAAGGGAACTGTGTGATTGAAGCACAGAAGTTTGACAAGTTTACATTTGTACAGCTCTTTAGGGGGATATGGGGTGTTCAGGGAGGATTAGCACCTCTGGTATGAGGGCTTGTAGAGTCCTCTCCAGGGCTGCTCATCCACCTTTGGTGTTCACCTGTCAGCCAACTCTTACCTATGGCTCTAAGAAGCAGTAGCCACACTTTGGTAAATGTCTCAGTGGAATAGGCAGGTGAGAACAATTTGATTCAACTACCCTGATGTAAGAAATTCGATGACTCTGGGAGAGAGAATAAGGCTTACCTCTTTGTGCAACTTTGCATGTTTAAATTTAATTTAAATATAATTTACATGAGTCAAAATAATCACCTGGGATGTCATTAATCTGCTTCAAAAATGAAGCATGAACAACAGCTCTGTGAGATTTACCAAATGTTTTCCTTGTGAAGTAAGTAGTACAATTATTATTGTAAATTTTTATTCCCATTTTACAGATGAACCTGTGATTCAGAAAGTAAAGGTAATTAAAATTTCCTCTAGGCAGTGAACAGCAGCTGAGAAATAAAAGGACCTTAGGTTCAAATCTTGCCTCTGATGCCTTGAACACATGAAATAGTCAACAATTCACTTCATCTCTCTAGGTCTCAGTTTCTTCAATTGTAAAATTAGGAGTGTGGATTAACTGAAGTCTAAAGACTGAAGACTTTTCTATTTCTCGATTCCTTGACTCATGCAAGGTCATGCAGCTAGTAAATATTAGAGCTGGGACTCCTGGTCTTTTGGCTCCCACACCAGACCAAGATTCCCTTCAGGGCACCTCACTGGTGGGAGGGTGAGAATGAAAACTTGACTTTAGTGAAGGGACTGTGGTAGGGAGTAGTGGCAGAGGAATCAATTTTCTTGCCCCCTGAAGCAGATTTATTTAAGACCTGAGGAATGAAAAGATTAGTGGTTTTAGGAAATGGATGAAGGTAAGTATTCCTTCAAGGGGTAAGATAAATAAAGTTACATTTTTAAAAAGTGTCAGAAGGCTAGGTTGTCCAAGAGTAATATGGAGTATAAGATTTGGAATTAGGAAGATCTGAGTTCAAATATGGTTTCAGATATGAACCACATGACTCTAGGCAAGTTAGTTAATTTTTGTATGTCTTTATATTTTTCATCTATAAGATGGAGATAATATCATAAACTCAAAGGGTTATTGTGAAACTCAAATGAGATGAGAATTGTAAAGCACTTAGCCTAGTGTCTGGCACATCATTAGTGTTATATAAAAATCAGCAGCTCATGGGAAACTAGCAGGCTGAGGGACTGAGTGTTTAAGGTGTTTGAGGAAGACTCGGTATGTGTGTTGAAGTGCCCTAGTGTGACAGGAATTAGAGAGGGGAGAAACATTGTGAGTGATCGTGAGCTGGAAGTGTGCAAACAGCTACCAGGATTTTAATTGGGAAGTAGATAGGGGTTGAATCCCTTCAAAGGAGGGGAAGTTACTGAATGATGGAGATAACGGAGGGCCCAGAGGTACCAGGGGAGAGCAAGCATTCTAATTCCTCACCATCCACAGCTAGGAAATAATAGTGACAACAATAACTTGAATAACTACCATCTCATGTTTGGACTAATACCTGCTGGTTTGGGGGGAAAGGGTCTGCCTGCCTCAAGGCTCTTTCCACTCCAATCCATCCTCAATCACCAAAGTGATTTTCTTAAAATGTCACTCCTCATTCCACAAACTCCAATAGTTCTCTATCACCTCCAGAATCAAATGCAAAATCCTCTGTTTAGCATTCAAAACCTTTCACAAGCTAACCACCTCTTATCTTTCCTGTCTTCCTGACATGTGATACTGGCTTCCACTGGCCTCCTGGCTGCTCCACAAACAAGAGACATCATTTCTCACCTAGAGAGGCGTTTTTCCTGACCATCCTCCTTGCCCACAATGCTCTCCTTCCTCACTTCTCTGGATTCCTTCAAGTTCCAATTAAAATCCCATTCTCTACAGGAGGCTTTTCCCTAACTCCTCTTAATTCTGTTAATTATTTTCCATTTGTCCTATATATAGCTTGTTTAAGCATTTTTCCTTGCTTACTGTTTTACCTCTTAAATTGTGAACTTCTCCAGGGCAGAGACTATTTTTTGCCTATTTTTGTATTGCCAGCACTTAACTTGGTACCTGGCATATGGTAGGATTTGATAAATGTTTATTGACTGACCTCTTTAAGATCTCGATTTCCTCATTTAAAAAATAATGCAATTGGTCTCAATCTCTGAGATTCTTTTCAGTTCTAAATCTGTAAACTTAAATATTAGGAAGGAATTCCTTAATCCCAAATACTTTTTTGGATATTTCCAGGGAGAGACAATATCCTGAATGCTTGGGAACACTGTTCAATTTCCCGGTATGACAAGCCCACAGATCTCCTCAGCTATTCTGGGGCTTGCAAACAGAGAGCCCTGTCTTTGTATAGGATGGCCCAGGCCCAGCAATGCAGCCCTTCCTGAGGACCTCTGAATCTGAGCTCCCTTAATCTGCTTCCTTATCTCCTGCTCTACATGGATGATTCCTCATCAAACAGCTTAACATTAGATTAATTTCAGCCTGCCAGCCTCTTTCCTTTTATCTGCTTAAAAATCTTTCTCTGGCTCATTTGTGAATTGTAAATCGATTTGTTAATAGCCTACTTAGATGCTCTGTGTGCCCTGCACACAGTAAGCACTTAATAACTGTGTTGATTACCTCATCTAGTTTTTTTCCCCTAATTTATCTTTTCCCTAATTACATGTAGACACATTTTTAAATGTATTTATTTAATATTTTTCCCCAATTACATTCAAAGTAATTTTTTGACATTTGTTTTTAATATTTTTGAATTATAGGTTCTCTCTCTTATCCCCAGCTAAAATTTAAAAAGCACATGTGAAGTTTGCAAAATATCTCCACAGAAGTCAAGTTGTAAAAGAAAACTCAGATCTCTCACCATAATGAAAATAAAGGACCCTCAAGAACAATTAAGTTAAAAAGAAAGCAAGAGACAGAGAATGCTTCAGTCTGTATTCAGACATAACCAGTTCACTCTCACTTCTCAAAATAAGTCTTTCAGAGTAGTTGTGGATGATTATACTACTGAGAATAGCAAAGCCATCCACAGCTGGTCATCCCAGAATGCTGCCATTATTTGATAGACTATATATTTTATTTTGTTCATGAAGGACTTTCAGGGTGTGTTTGTTTTTACTGAGAACATCCTGCTTATCACCTCCCAGAGAACAATAATATTCCATCACAAACACATACCACAGTTTATTGAGCCCTTCCTCAATTGATGGACATCCCTTCAATTTCTTTTTTATTTTTTTATTTTTAGTCTTGAGAAGAACTATTATGAATATCTTTTGTTGTACATATAGGTCATTTCTCCCCCCCCCCTTTTTTTTGTTTGTTTTTTTCTGAATCTTTTGATATTCATGACTACCAGTGTTGTTAGGTCAAAGGATATGCATGAATTTATAGCCCTTTTGGGCACAGAACATATCTTTTGATCATTTATCAACTGTGGCATAGCTCTTACTTTTTATAAATTTGACTAGGTTTCCTCTATTTGAGAAAAGAGGCCTTATCAGAAAAAAATTTTTTTTTACAATTACTGTCACTAATTGTATTTCCTGCCATTTATTCTCTTTTTCACTCCATCCCTCCTCAAAAGTATTTTGCTACTAACTACTCCCTTCCTCAATATTCCCTCTCTTTTATCACCCTCCCTCTTTTCCCCTCCTATTTGTCTGCAGGGTAAAATAGATTTGGGTAGTATGTTATTTCCTATTTCAGCCAGTTCTAATGAGAGCAAGTTTCACTCACTTTCCTTCTCTTCTCCTCTTCCCTTTCATTGTAAAAGATCTTTTTTTGCCTCTTTTTTATGGCAGATAATTTGCACCATTCCACTTCTCCCTTTTCCTTTCTCCCAGTACATTCCTCTCTTACCCCTTAATTTCATCATTAAAAAAATATATATATATTAACCCTTCATATTCAACTCACACCCATGCCCTCTGTCTATATATACTCCTTCTAACTTCCATAATAATGAGAACATTCTAATGATTTGCAGGTTTCATCTTCTCATGTAGGATTGTGAGCAGGTAAATCTTAAGTCCCTTATGATATCACTTTTCTGATTATCTCCTTATGTTTCTCCAGACTCCTGTATTTGAAAATCAAATTTTCCATTCAGCTCTCATCTTTTCATCAGGAAAATTCTGATTCATTGAATGGCCATCTTTTCCTCTGAAGGAATATACTCAATTTTGTTGGATAGGTGATTCTAGCTCCATTGCTCTCTGGAATATATTCCAGGCCCTCTCGTCTTTTTTTTTTTTTTTTTCTGAGGCTGGGATTAAGTGACTTGCCCAGGGTCACACAGCTGGGAAGTGTTAAGTGTCTGAGACCAAATTTGAACTCGGTCCTCCTGAATTCAGGGCTGGTGCTCTATCCACTGCGCCACCTAGCTGGCCCCAGCTTCCATTTTCTCAATTCTATTTTTTAAGAAATTATTTTCCTCAATGACCTTTTTATAGGTCCTTTCCCAATTGGTCAATTTTACTTTTTAAGGCATTTTCTTCCTCATTAACTTTTTGTATTTCCTTTAGTACCTCAATTTTTTCCCCTAATTTTTCTTCTATAACTCTTACTTGATTTTTCAAAGTCCCTTTTGAGCTCCTCCATGCCCTGAGCCCAATTCTTATTTTTCTTGAAGATTTTGAACACAGGAACTTTGATTTTATCATCTTCTGAGTATATTTTGATCTTCCTTGTTACTATAATAACTTTCAACTGTCAGAAACATTTTTTGCTCTTGGCTCATTTTCCTAGCCTAATGCTTGGCTTTTAACTCTTTGTTCAAGTAGCACTCTGCTTCCAGGATGGAGGGTGCATTGCCTCAAACTTCAGGGGTTTTGTACCACTGTTGTATCTCTGTTGATCAGAGATCCTTCTAGGAATCTGACTATGAACATTCTTTTCCGTCCTGGAGCTGTTAGGAGTGTCCCCACCCCACTGTAGCTGTAAGATCTGGTATGCTGGCAGAGGCTATGCTGAGACTGTGCACCAGGCTCCCACCCTGTTGCCACAGACTCTCTCTGCTGACCTTCAGAGTCTTCCCTGGTGTCCCCAGGTTGAGAGGTCCAGAAGCCTCAAACACTGCTGTTGATTCAGAAGTCCTGCCTCATTGATGCTGTGGTCCAGGCCACAGCTGAGGCTGCACTAGGAATGCCCACAGAGCTCCTGCATAGAGCGTTTTCTGCTGATCTTCCGGACATCTCTTTAATGTCTCTGGGCTGAGAGGTCTGGAAACCACCAGAACTGCCACTGATTCAGAAGGTGGGTCAGGCTGGGGCTGACGCTGGGTCCTAGGTTAAGGTTAATTGACCAGAATTGCACACTAGACTCCCACCCTAGTCACAGACCTTTTCCACTAAGCTTCTAAGTTGCCTTTGGCTAGAAAATATTCTATTCTGTCTTTTGGGGTGTTCTGATGCTCTAAAATTTTTTAGAGACATTATTTAAAGGAATTTGGAGTAGTTTGGGGGAGAGGTTGGGCAAGGTCCTGCCATTATTCCACCATTTTGGCTCCATCCCCAGAAAGATTTTTTACATTTTTAAAAAACTTTGCTTCAAATTCTCTCTTCTCTTTTTTCCCTCCTTCCTCCCTGAGATGATAAGCAATTTGCTTTAATTAATTTCATTTTTAAAAATTATATATAAAGAATTTTTAACATTCATTTCTTATAAAATTTTGAACTTCTTCCCTTTGCTTCCCCCCTCTCTAAGATAGTAAACAATTTGATATAGATTATATATGCGACCTCTAGTTTCAAAGCAGAAGAGCTAGGGGGCTTAATGGATAGAGCACTGGATTTGGAACCAGGAAGATTCTCCTTTGTAAGTTCAAATCTGGTCCCAGACACTCACTATCTGTGTGACCCTGAAAAAGTCACTTAACCTTGTTTCTCAGTTTCCTCATCTGTAAAATGAAAAATGACAAATCATTCCCTTATCTTTGCCAAGAGAACTCCAAGTGGGCGCCATGAAAAGTTGGACTCGATAGAACAGCAAAAACTCTTGGCTCAAAGGCCAAACACAAACGGGGAGCAGATGAATTTGGCCCTCTGGATGTAGTCTGCTGATGACTTCATAAAACATTAGACTGTTTGCAAGAAAGTGTGTATGTGAACTGGGGAAATACAAATATAAATGACATTTTTGCCCTTGAATATTAAAGAAGCACATGCACTTTCAGATACAGATATATTCTCAAATATATTTATAAACATACATATACATATATAGTACTGTAAAAAAAAAAAAAAAGGGGGGGGGATTTGTAGTCAATGGATCAGGATTTACTTTCCCAGCTCTTCTGCTTACTATTTGGAACTACTTTGGCCTCAGTTTCCTCATCTGTAAAATGGGGATTGAACTAAATGACCTCTGACAACTCCTTCAGTATTTGTGTTTTTCCTTTGCTCACTTGGACGTGAGGTAATTTCTCTCATTATTAGTGATTTAGAGCTATTGACTGGATTTCTTCAGGAGGATGAACTTGATGAGGATCTACTTTATTGTGAGGATCTATAAAAGTTAGCTAACATACTCTTATCTTTTTCTTTTCTTTTTTTTTTTTTCTTGTTCAGGGGACATATTAGTTCTGTGTCCTTGTACGATAGAGGGAAATTCTCTTCCATCCTTTTTTCTTTCCTTCCTGAGACAGTAAACAGTTTGCTTTATCTAATTTCATTTATAATAGCATTTAAAAGTTATGCAATATATGCATATATACTCCTTCCTTCTACCAAGAAAAGAAATGGTGTCATTATATTGGGGTAAAAGCTCATTGAAATTATATGTGCTAACCTATGCTTTCTTGTCCACTTGGCTTAAGAAGAGTTTCTAAAAGAGGACTTTCGCAGCTCAGGAGGGGTCAGAAGTCAGGATAATTATGGAGCTCTTACATATCTACTCTAATGCTTTGTGTTTCACCTGAGAGAGGGACTTCATAGAAAATATTCCTGAACCTCCACCTTGACCCTAGAATATTGTCTTTTAAGTATAGAAAGGAGACTTTCTGGACAGCTTGAGCTAATGGAGATCACCTTGTGGCTAATGTGAAATTCAAGAGTTCAGAATAGGACCTTTAAGCAACAGAAATGGGATTTCCTGAACTTGGCCTTTGAGGCTAGAGGAACAGTAAAGGAGACTCATGACTTGAAGAAGTGAGAGATCTGGTCTTTGTCACCCACCAATTTTGTTTAAAAAAGTGATTTAGATCATGTATATCAGTATTGCATCTTTAATAGCTTTGAATCATTCCTTCCGAGTAATACCTGTCACACCTAATACTCATACTTTGAGTATTTGTCCAGGAGCTAAGAACCCCTTTGATCTATATCAGTGGGAACCTAGACATAAGCTACATCTAAGCTATAGTTATATATTTGCCCAAAGCAAATTCTAGGCAGGACTGTAAAAAGCCAAAAAGATCCAACTCTCTTAGGTCAGCATGAACTAATAACTTTGGGGATCTCTGGTCCCTGAGGTCATAATAACTGTGCTCTACCTGCATATTATGGTGGTTTTGAGGACCAGTTCCCTAACATCCAGAGTCTACTATATGCTGTGAGATAAATTAATGTATATAAATGAGATTATGGATGTACATACATTGTATAGAGAGATGAGTAAGATAATCTAAGCACTGACCCTTTCAATTGTGGGGTTTCAAAATTCTTTAATCTGAAAGAAAACCCATTGAGGCAGATCTCTGAGCCAACAGCACTTTATCAAAGGTCCATGGCCCTCTCTAATGCAGTGAACCTCATATCTTGCTCATGATCTGAGATGTCCCTTTCCTCCAGGGTCTTAGTTTTAAAGTGCTGGGTACCTAGACAATTACAAGGGAAGTAAACTAAAAACACAGAATTTCTTTGGTTGATAGATTCTGCCCTTGCCCTCCCAGGAAGGTCTACACAAAATACAGAATCCCATTGATTAACAAATAGCCTGATGAGCAGACCTTAACAGACCTATCTTGACCTTTCAGGAGGTCCTGCTGAGTACATGGGATTAATAAAAAGGCAGGCTGCAGGCCAGCAATCTGGGCCACTTGCTGGTCAAGTGGTCATGGTCATCTCCCCGTCTTGGGCAAGAGTCGAGGGGCAACAAAAATAGCAGGGGGACTTTTCATGAAATTGAGTCATTTCTACCACCCTGGACTTGGTCATAACAGGGGAAAAACAAGGGTGGGGAGCCTCTACTTAGCTTCCTATGAGTCAGCAAGTGAATTTACAATCTGAAGTTCAGTTTTGGGGCCTAATATGCAGAATTTATAATCACCACCCCTATGGAATCATGGCAAACTGATTAATACTGATTGGAATAAAATAGTGGCCAAATTAATCTTCTACCTCACAATGCATTGATTGGATGTACTGTTTGTTTTTTTTTTTTCCTCCTTTTTTGTCATTAAAATAGTATTTATTACATGAGAGTCTCTCTGGGAAGGCATAGGAAAGAGGGAAGGATATGGGGGAGAAAACTATGATCTAAAAAAACAAAAGATACCAATAAAAATTATAAAAAGCTTTTGTGAATATACAATTTAATTAAGTTAATATTAAATCTAGTTAGTCATAGATTGCAAAATATCCAGCCCCCTTCCCAATTTCAACTCTATGTCAACACTCTCTGGATGGAGTTGGATGCCAAGTTACCTAGGGTGCCATCCCCTGGTCGGCAATACTGCTCAGTCTCATTTTTTTCTTGGCTTCTTCTAGAATCTGCTTCCTAACCTGCTTCGGAGAATGAGACAGGTCCTCCTCTCTGGGCTTAAACTAAACTTTACTTCTGAGCTTTGACCACCTTGGCTCTCTTGAGCGCTACATGAGTTTTTGCTCTCCCACTCCTGCAATCCCAACAATGTGAAGATTTTTCCTTCTGTTGCTCACAAAGATTTTTATATGGTCTTTAGGGAAGCTGACCCGGAGGCAGTTTCCTTTGCAGAAAAAGATAATAATAAAAACAACTTCTATTTACAGATACTATTTTATTTGTATCTTACAACAACATTGGGGCTTCACCAATTACAGTAAAGGTATCAAATACTATTCTACTTGGTTTTTGTAACACAAAGATATACAAAAAATACAAGATACATTGTAATTCAGAATTTTGATAAATGCCATCTGTCAAAAAAAATTCTCTTCTAGTTTTATATACTACATCCAAATTCCTACAGAAAGTCTTCCAGTATGCTCAGTAACTGGAGAATTCATGGGAAATTATGAATGAGAATTGTACATAAGGAGAAGACATGGGGAGATTTTGGTCTTCTCACTAGAAAAAGTTATTGACAAAATCATGGAGCTATAAAACTATGGAAGGAATCTATTTTCATCTAATTAGGATATATTTTCCTCAAAGCAATGAAAGAAAATTTGGACCCAGTTTGGAGCATTGCTGACCAGTCCTTCTCCCTCATAAGAGGCCGATTCAGAAAAAGGAACATTCTAATTTTATTCATTCAAGAAAAATGGACTTCAATGACTCCACCCCATGTCCTTCCCATTTTCCCAGACTGGCACTGTCAGTCACAGCTCCCAGGGCAAATGTCTACAAGACCCAACACATCCCATGTTGTCACTTGAAATTAATTTCTTCTCAGATGGCCCAGTGCAGCACAATGTATTAATACCCATGATGGGTGATCACCTTCAATAAATCATGCTGGCTGTTCTAATGTATCTGGCATGAAATATTCAGAGCTGTTAATGCGTTTCAGTTTAAATAGTCACCAGGGCTTTAGTCCAAATCATCAGTGAGTTTTGGTTTTATCATATTTTAGCATAGGTCAAGCGTGGAGAGCAGGCTAATGGCTCCGGGAAGAGATTCCAGGAGGCCGGCCTCATACAGAAAGTATGGACGTGTGTTGTGAATAATGCAGAAGCATTTGGGGAGTAGGGATGGCTAGAGTTTCTGACTGCAACCTAGAAGTCCTGGATTTTTTCCCAGATGAATCTTTGTTGTGATATTTCATTCAATAAACATTAGGTGCCAACTGTGTGCAGAACACTGCTAGGTTGAGTTGAGACTGGATCCCTTCTCTCATTAAACTGTAGCTTCAAAGCCTAGAGGCTTGTTATTGACCACAGACATAATAAAAGTGCAAATTTGGGGAAAGAATCAAAGGGGGACAGAAGAATTTTCTATTTAAATTTTTATTCTTTTTTTCTCTGTCCCTTTCATTTAAATGAGAGGTATCTGGGAATTCTGGGTTGTTGTTCAGTCCTTTCTGAATTTTCATGATCCCTTTTGGGGTTTTCTTGGCAAAGATATTAGTCTCCAGGATCATTTCTCCAGCTTATTTTACAGATGAGGAAATGGAGGCAAACAGGGTTAAGTGACTTGCTCAGGGTCATACAGCTAGCAAGTGTCTGTCTAAGGCCAAATCTGAATGGAGTCTTCCTGACTCCAGACCCTGAATTCTATCACATGTGGGGATTTCACAGCAAGACCAGCTGAATGCCCTGCAGCTGCCACCAGAAGGACAGGGAGCGATCCTTAATAGGGACTATGTTCCACAGCCTATATCTAGTAGTCACTATATAACTATTGAGGTCTATAGAGAAGGGTCCCAACCAGAACAGTACTAGAAGAAGCAGCCTAGGATGCTGTTGTCTCTTCGTAAATGGGTCCTGACTGCAACTATTCCCAATCTGTATTCATGCCCTGTCACACATTCCCTGGGTGGGTCAACTCTTCACTGATGCCATGTATATTTTTGATAGAATGTACCCCAGATTTACCAGAGAAATGTCTTAATGCTACTTTTCTTACTGTAATATTTAAATTCCCTTTGCTTCTAATTGCATCTTCTGACTTACTGGCAAGAAACAAATAAAACCTGAATACACAAGGTAAAAAAAACCTCATCAATTATGGCTTTGAGAAGAGGCTTAAGTATCATTGAATCTAGAGTAGTTTTTCTAGGGACCTTGTTATGAAACTATTATATGGCTACGCCTATAATATACAATAACATATATGTATATTAGAGAGGTACTGGACAAAGTCCTAGGTGAGGGCTAATTCAGAGAGAATTAAGGAAAGTTTCAGAAAAAGGCAGATGGGGTTCGGTGGACCATAGGAAACCAGGTCCATAGCCTTTAAGATTTTTTTTTCTAAAACCTCCATTGTTCAACTGAAAGCACTTTAAAATCCTTTCAGAGAGAGAAAGAGAAAGGGAGGAGAAAAAGAGAGTGAGTGAGCCAGTGTTGAGGAGAGAGGATAGTGCTAAATGCTAAGACAAATGCCCTGTCAGAGCCTTCAAGCCTCTGGAGGCTTTGGGAAGAAAAACTTAGACATAGTCATGATGTTTTCCCTTACAGAAATGGTCAGCAAAGCTACAAATCATTTCCGAAGAGATGTGATCATTGTTTATTGATTAGTAGAAAATGTGAGAGAAAATGAAGAGTAAGGGGTGATGGCCATGAATGCAGCCTGTAAGTAAAACCACTGGAGCCTGGGTTCTGATGGAGAAAAGTCTGCCCTTCCCTCCAGGTTGCCTATTCTCTGTTGAATTCTGGGCTCTTAGAGTTTTAGGAGTTAAATCAGCTCTTTAAAGAAAATTTTTTTTCTAATTATGCTTCAAAACAATTTTTAACATTTAAAATTTTTTTTGAGTTTTGAATTCCTTCCCTTCCTCCTCCCTGAGACAGCAATTCAATATATATTATACATGTGCAGTCATGCAAAAACATATTTCCATATTAATCATTTTGTGAAAGAAAAAAAACAGAAAAAAAAACATGAAAAAAATAGTATGCTTTGATCAGTATTCAGCCTCCATCAGTTCTTTCTCTGGAGGTGGATAGCATTTTTCACTGTAAGACTTTCAAAATTGTCTTGGATCTTTATATTAGTGACAATAGCTAAGTCATTAAGAATTGATCATCATACAATACTGCTGTTATTATGTTTTCCTGGTTCTACACACTTAATTGTTTATCATTTCATATAAATCTTTCCAGGTTTCTCTGAAAGCCTCCTGTTCATCATTTCTTATAGCATAATAGTATTTCACCTTGTTTATCCATTCCCCAATTAGTGGGGATCCCCTCAATTTCCAAATTTTTGCCGCCACAAAAAGCTAAATATTTTGTATATAAAGTCCTTTTTTTAAAAAAAAAATCATTCTGGGATATAAATCTAGCAGAGGTATTGCAGTGTTAAAGGTATAACAGTTTTATTGTCCTTTGGGGATAGTTCTAAATTGTTCTCCAGAATAGGTTGGATTACTTCACAACTTCACCAACAGTGCATTAGTGTTTTTCCCATATCTCCTCCAACATTTGTCATTTCCTTTTTCTTTTATTTTTAGCTAATCTGATGGGAATGAGGTAGCACCTTAGAATTGTTTTAATTTGTATTTCTCTAATTAATAATTATTTAGGGCACTTTTTTCTTATGACTACAGATAGCTTAGATTTTTTTTTATCTGAAAATTTCATATCTTTTGACCATTTATCAACTGGGGAATAACCCATATAAATTATGAGATGTTGGTCTGTACCTAGTTTTTGCCAAACTACTTCCCAGTTTTTTCAACTTTTTTTTTTCCAGAGAATGAGTTCCTGTTCTCAAAATTGTAATCTTTGCATTTTTCAAATACTAGATTACTATGGTCATTCCTACTATATATTTAATTGATGCTGAAAGAACTCTTAAAAATAATCTAATGCTTTCATTTTTACAAATAAAACTAAGATGTTCTCAAGTTGCTCTATTCTCTGAATCCCTGTTTCTTGATCCAAGCCAAACCTTAAGAAATAGGTGACATAGCTCTCTATGTCCCATCATCTCCTCTCTTTCTGGTTCCTCATTCCTCCCACAAACTAGCTGTTTTCCAGATTGCTTTTTTCTTGTCTGCCTCTTATGGCAGCTCAAGACCCAAGGCATCAAGTATAATTTATCTGATGTTGGATGAATGGCACATGGGCACCATGCCTAGATAGCTTCTATATCAATTTGCTTTGGTTTTGTACTATCCTGCTACCTTTTAGTATCAGAGACAGTTTCCAACCAGCACATAGAGAAGGAGCTGAGTGGGAGAAAGAAAGTCCAAACCACCTGGCTCAGTCTTTTACATATACAACCATTTATTGGAAGGTGATTCCAAATGACAACTAAAGTTCTCTCTATTTATTAGCTACTAACCCCATCCCCCTCAAATCCACCCACTGACAGATGACTGAAATAATATCTGTATAACTATCTCAGATGAACTTCACTTTAAAAAGTGATCTCCACACTCCCTTTATTCTCCACAATTACCGTGATCATTTAAAAAAACTATCAGTTATTATTAATTATTATAATTATTCAAGAATGGGATGAGTTACACCAAGAGTTGGTGGGTTTTCCTTTACTAGTGGTCCTTAAATCAAAGATAGAGAGTACACATTGAAGATGTTGCTAGAATTTACTTTCTGATGTTTATGTAACAACTTTAAGACAAACTGAATTCTGAGCAAGCTGGAATGGCAGAAATGAATTAGTTTGGAATATTAGAACTTGAAGGGATTTTAGAAAGCATCCTAAGAATTTTGTTTATAATAATTATCGTAGATCACATTAAATAGGATCCTTTTTTCTCTAATAGATTTTCCCCCCAATATATGTAGAAACAACTTTTAACATTCATTTTTTTAAAATTTAAGTCCCTAATTTTCTCTTTTCCTCATGCACCCCCTCCCTAAGAGAGTAAGTAGTTTAATATATGTCATATATATGCAATCATGTAAAACATATTTTCATATTAGTCATGTTCTGAGTGGAAAAAAACAGACCAAAAGGGAAAAGATTTTAAAAATAAAGAAAATGAAAAATAGTATGCTTTGGACAAATATAGAAATATGTTTAGAAGAATTAGACACATTTAAGCTATATCAGATTTCTGTCTTAGAGAGGGGAGAAGAGGGAGAAAAATTGTGAATGTTGAAAACTCTGAATATTTTAAAAAAGAGAAAAATAGTATGCTTTGATTTGCATTCAGAATCCATCATTTCTTTGTTAGGGCAGAGGAGTGGATAGCATTTTTTCTTAGTCCTTTGGAATGATCTTGGATCACTGTATTTCTGTGAATAGCCAAGTCTTTCAGTTTATCATTATACAATTGCTATTACTGTGTACAATGTTCTCCTGGTTCTGTTCACTTCATTTTGCATCAGTTCATGTAAATCTTTTCAGGTTTTTCTAAAATGACTTTTTTTTTCCACAGTGACTTTGTGAGGAAGGTAGAGTAAATGTTATCATCTCTACATTACAGGCGAGGGAACTAAGGAACAGAATCTTCTCTATTTCACTCATTGGCCCAGAGTACATGCTGGGCCCTCCTTCACAAAATTGGCTTTTTTCCCCTCCTTATCTTTGTATTACTAATCATTCCCAAAATTAACCCTAGTCCAGAGACACATATACAGAGTTCTTTCATGTAGTCAGCCTTTATGGTTGGAACTTCTTAAGTCTCTCTTTAGGAAAATAGAAATTAATGTATGGAGAAAGGGATGTTGAAGTGATTTACTTCGCTCTGACACTTGCAGGACAAATTTCATCTATTATTAGTACTAACAGGCAGGACTCAGAACTGTCTACCTGGGTAAGTCACCATGTCTTGGGTCTACACTTGGGCTGCCCGACTCACTAACTAAGCAGTGCCAGTGGCTCATGTCCCAGGGGCATTCTGTACCTCCCAAACGGAGGTACCTGCTCCTTCTAGTGAAGTCTGAAATTCCCTCTCCCTCCACATGTTCCTTTGTGACTGGTGTTTCCTAGATGTACACAAGAACCACATTGTTAGTATACAGAGTATTTTGTTCTCGGAGAAAAAGAGTAGATATTGCATATCTCATAGACCCACCATTGGTAGGTCCTTGATTGGTAGGGCTTCAATGTATTTTCCTCTGGCATTTTTATAGGGGAGGGGAAAAAAGAGGGAAAAGAAGTGAGAAGAAGGGAAAGAGATAAAGACATACAGAGAGATGTGATACACTCTCTTTTCTTTTTAAAAATCCCCACTGCAATTATATTGTCCCTCCCATTAAAGGGAGTTTGAGTGATAGATGGTTAGATGAATTGATGGATAGATAAATGGCTGGCTGGGTGGATCCAGAATGGAAAGATAACTTAGAGATCATTTAGCTCAATTCCTTTATCCTCCAAAAGAGGAATCTGAGGATCAAAGAGTTTATTTGCCCAAAGTCACCCCAGGTAGAAACAAAACTGGATTCAAATTCCTGTAACTAACTAAAAGTTCAGCACTCTTTCCTGCCTCAGTTTATTCATCTCTAAAAAGCAAATAATTATACTTCCACCAATTACCTATCATAGGATCCTGGGATTGTATCTTGATTGAATAAATGAAAAAGTATTTATGAATCACTATTTGCCAGGCACTGTGCTAAGCAATGGGGTTACAATACAAAAAGCCATACAGTGTCTGCCCTCAGGGAGCTTACATCCTAATAAGGAGGATAACACATATAGGGAAGTAGTGTCCAGGGATGGACAATCTGATTCCCACATCTTTTCCAGTGTTGTTTTGATTACTGAGCTCAGAGGTGAAAAGCATCTTGGTAGAGTACCACAATCTGAATAAGGCAGAAGTCTCTTCACTCAGAAGCCCAGGGGCCTAGGAGAGGATTTGAAAGGAGATTTGAAGTCATCTAGTCCAATCTTGTCATTACAGTTAGGGAGGTTTGAGGCCCAGAGAGTGATCTGCACAAGTCTACACAGGAAGTAAGAGGCAGAGAGGGGCCCCAGGTCTTCCATCTCCAAATCTTCCTCCTCACAACCTCTCTTTCCACATCTCTAAAAGACGGAGATAAGACAATCTACTCTAACTCAACTAAAGTAATTTGAAATGACATTTAAATATGAACTTTTTAACCATTATTCTTTTTCTTTTTTTTTTAAATTTTATTTAAAAAACAGAGTACAAAACAAAAGAAAACATGGAGGATTCAAAATATATTAACAATAAATTACCAGCTCAAGAAAGTATATATAATAGTATAAATTATATTCATGAGTACCTATCTTTTCTTTACTTCCTTGTAAATTGTTCTTTTGTTCTCTCCTGTGTACCTTTTTTCTGTATTCTTTTTCCCCCTATCATTCCCTGCCCCCCCCCAGCAAGCTATAGTTAAGAAAGGATATGTTTATGTATACATAAATAGATATATACATACATATACATATCAACACACCCCACACCTCTCCCCCCCATACACACACATATAGATGAGTGGATGTGTTCACCCCTGCCATGGCCATGTTTTAAATTCAGCACTATTGATGATGACAGGATTGAGTAACCTGGGCGATTGCAAGCTGAGCATCCTCTGGTTCCCAGAGGAGATTCTTAGCCTTGTGGGAAGTTCTTCCATATTTATGCCAGAAAGACAAAGCCACTTGGTTGCTGACTTAAGTATAGTGCTTATCAGTACATAGTTCCTTCCATAGAAAATTGATATAATATATGGCTTTTCTGGGAGTCTAAGAAGGCAGGGTGAGGTAATTTGAACTGCTTATAAGTGTAATTGCCACAAATATCACCTAGTATACCCACAAAGGATCACAAAGGGGAGGATTCAACGTGAGAAGCATGTTGGGAAATAATTTCAGTATAATATGTTTAACCTATAACAGATTGCTTGTTGTCTTGGGAAGAAGGAAGAGAGAAAAATTTGGAAGTCAAAATCTTTCAAAAATGAATATTAAAAATTGTCTTTATATGTAATTGGAAAAAATACTATTAAATTTTAAAAATTAACTTCAGTGTAAAAAACATCAGTAAAACTTTCTTTTAAAAAATAAGGTAGGGGGCAGCTTGTGGTACAGTGGATAGAGTAGCAGTCCTGAAATCAGGTAAGGATTAAGAAAACCATTATTTTATTTGACCTTGAAGTTCAAGGAGACTCTGGAAGGCTCAAGGAGATAAGCAATACCACTTCATTAAACTTTAAGCCCCTTTGTTGTGATGATTGTTCCTTCATGTCCGATTCTTGGTGATTTCATTTGGCATTTTTTGGGGTCAGAGATGCTGATGCCATTTCCTGCTCTAGCTCATTTTGCAGATGAGGAAACTGAGGCACATGGGGTTAAGTGACTTGCCCAGGTTCACAGCTAATAAGTGTCTGAGGCCAGATATGAACATAGGAAAGTGAGTCTGGCACTCTGTGTAGTACAGTGCCACTTAGCTACCCCTGAGCTGCCCTTCAAGCCCCCAGCTTTCTTCTACTCCTAGGTCAGAGTGGGGTTGGATAGTGATCTTCCATCAGGGTAAAGCTGTGGGTCTAAAATTCTTCCCCATCCCAATTCTGCTGCCCCCAAATTAGCTAAATCCCACTGTCCCCTGAAAGTAACTAACTTCAAGAGAGAGATGAATGGTGAACTGGGGAAAGTTCTAGTGACTAGTAATAGCTCAAAATGTTGCTGATTTTTTCTTCCTAAATAAAAGGAGACAGAGTCAGAATAATAAAGTCATTGAGAGATGAAGCCAGAACTTGTTTGTGTATGTGTGTGTGTACATATGTTGTTGGGGGGGTGACTAACTGGGGGGAGGAATTCAGAGAAGGGCAAATGGGGAGAAAGGAAGAAAGGCACAAAAACAAGTAGTACTGCCTGTGACAGCTTTAACTACCTTGCCTGAGAGAAGGCAAGATGTTCGTACCCGTCATTGAACATAATTATTGGGGCTGGGATTCCGGGGTGATAGCCCATAATTAAACATAATGACTTTATGTTGCTCTGCCCAAGAAGGAGCCCAGACATTTCAAGATAATGGCTTTTCTTCTCTTTTTATTTGAAGCATATTAGCTCCCTGCATGGACTGAAAGGCACCTATTAACACAAGTGCATTTGATAATTAGGTTGGTCCTGACTTCCATGCTATTCATTTACTACTTAAAGTCAAACCTGATAAGCTCCTCACTATGGGGCCAGGACAAGAGGAGGGGCCCTTGTGTTCTCTCTCAGAAAGTCTTTCTGTCCTGTTCTCCGGGGATATATTTGGGGCTGAGGCCATGGCGAGAACTGGACAGTGAGACACTGAGCTACTGAGAAGGAATAGGTTTGGGGGAGCTGGAGACAAAAGGAGGAGGAGTCAGAAGACCCGTATACTTGTTCTTCACGTAACTGAGCATCAGTCTCTAAATCCATAAAGGGGGAGTGGAAATACCCATATACCTCCTACCTGCTGTATCAGACTCATATTAATTCCCTCAGCTGATAGCGCCTCCTGAATTTGAGTACCTTGCCTGTACCTATTTAGTTCTAGACCTGGAAAGGATCCCGGAATCTGTCCCAATCTCATGGTTCTCTGTTGAGAAAACAGGGACTCAAACAAGTTAAGTGACTTGCCCAACCTAATATAGATAGGATGTATCCAATGGGATTTACAACCAGGTCTTCCAAGTCCAAGGTCGATATTCCTCCCTTGACAAGTCCTTGAGGGTAGAGACTGGCTTTTGGATCTGTATTCTCAATGCTGGTGCATAGTAGGCACTTGATAAATTTGTATTGATGGATTAACTGAGGCCTGTGCCCTTTAATAACTCTGGAGACAGAGTGATTCAGTAGAAGGAAAGATTGTATTTGGGGTCAGAGAGCTCGGCTACCTCTACAGCCAATCTGGACGAAGGACAAATCTCAGCAAAAATCGTCTCTTTTGTACCCCCCTCCAAAAATGGCCCTTCTAGTAGAAGAAACAAAGTAAATAGATGAATGAGTTCAGTTCAGATTCCACCTAAGGAACACTTTGCTTTATTCCCCTTTCTTTCTAAAAGTGACCAAAATATTATTGAGTTTAGGATCAGAACATATGAATATGAGTCCTGGCTATGCTATTTACTATTTATGGGACCTTGGACAAGTGACGTAACCTGTCTGGGTCTCAGATTTTGTATCTGTAAAAGGGATGCTTGGTGGGGAGGGAGAAGGGGGAGAAGAGAAGGGAGAGGGAAGGGAGGGTAGGGAAGGGGCAAACAAAATTATTGCTAGGTCTCTTCTACTTCTACATCTGATTTAAGTCACTTCGACTCTCTGAGCTTTTGACACTGTTGGCTATCCCCTCTCTACCTTCTTTCCCCATGACGTTTCTCTTTCTTGTTTTCTTCTACTCTGCCCTTACTCTTTCTTGGATTAGCATCTTTCTCCTGCCGAATAAATGTCTGTTTCCTGCAAGGCTTTGTCCTCCACCTTTTATTTTTTTATCTCTTTTTCTACTTTTAGATGATTTTTATCTGTTTCTAAAGATATAAAAATACAAATACAGACAGAGGGATGGGGGAAAGGGGGGAGAAAGGGAGGGAGAAGGAAAAAAGGGAGGGAGGGACAGAGGGAGGAGGAAAAAGGAGGGAGGGAAGGACAGGAAGAGAGAGGGGGAGGGAGGGAGAGGAAAAGACAGAAAGAGAGATGGGGAGGGAAGGAGATAGAGGATGAAACAGAAAGAGGGGGAGGGAGAGGAAGAGACAGACAGAGGGAAGTAGAGAATGAGTTAATTCTAATTTCTCTCCTGAACTTCATTACCAATTTATTGTTGGACTTCTCCACCTGTATGTTCCATAAACATCTTAAATTAACATGATCAAAAAGAAACTCATTATTTGTTTTTCCCAAATCCATCCTTTCTCCAAACATGCCTATTCAGTGGATACCACCATCCTTCCACTCACTCAGGTTCATAACCTAAGAGTCATTCTTAGCTCTTCTTTCTCCCTTATCCCTCTAGCCAATCAATTGTCAAATCTTGTGCGTTCTCCCTTAACATTTCTCATATCCATCCTTTTCTCTTCCACCATCATGGTTCAGGTCCTCAAACTTCACTCCTTGATTACTGCATGAACTCTTATGTGGTCTCCCTGCTTCCAGTCTCTTACTTCCCTGATTTCTTTTTTACAAAGTTGCCAAACTGATATCCCCAAAATAGAGGTCTAACCATGTCACACACCCCCTTCACCACTCCAAAAACTCCAATGGCTTTCTATTATATCTAGGATAAAAGAAAAAAATGCTCATAATTCAGTTTCCACCTACCTTTGTTTTCCTCATTCATATTACTTCCCTTCACACATTTTTCTAATAAAACTAGCCAGCTAGCTACTTCCTATATGTAAAATTCCATTACCCATCTTCAAATTTGGCTTTGCATAAGCTGTCCCCCATGGAGGAAATGCTCTTCTTCACATCTGCGCCTTAAAATCCTTTCCATGCTTCAAAATGCAACTCAGTGCCTCCTATACAAGGTCTTTCCTACTCCCCCCATTGCAGATTTTAGCAGTCTTTCCCTCTTGAAATCCTTTGTATCACTGCAAGATCTTGTCTCTATTTTATTTGAACAATTTTATTAATCGAAAACAGAAGAAAGGATAGTTAGGAAAGATATAATAAAAGAAGTAGCCCTGAAAGAAAGGTACTCAGAATAAATATGGCTGCCATGTTCTAGTTCCAGAATCCACTTTATGTGAAAGTTAAGATTATAAAGTTCAAAGCTGGGAGATCTTGATACCTAGAAACATTGGGTGGCTATGGAACAACTTTATATTGCCCATTTGTGGTGTGCCTAGTAGTGTAATCATTTCAAATGAGAAACTAAAAGCAAGGTTGGTCAAGACCAGACCACTATGGAATAAAATTAGATATCTGAGGCGGTCTTAAAGGGACCTCAGAGTTCTGTCACAATAGATCTCAGAGCCTGCTCTGACATCTGCTGCTTATAGGAATGGTCTTTATCTTTTTGTCTCCCCAGTGCTTAGCACAGTGTTTGACACATAGTAGATGTTTATTAAATGTTAATTGACTAATTGGAAGAACTGATTAGAGGGAGAGTTTTGCTGCTTGAAAGAGTGTATATTGATCCTAGTTATTAAATGGTCAAAAGATGTGAATGGGCAGTTATTGAGGGAAGTAATCCAAGTTATTTATAGTTATATAAAAAAACCACTCCAAATTACTAATAATTGGGAAAATGCAAATTAAGGCAATGGTGAGATTTCATCTCATACCAATCAGATTTTTTTAAAAGATAATTACAAATGTTGGAGGGACTGTGGCAGGGAGAAGTATATTGATGTTTTATTTGTGGAGCTGAGAATTGGTACAGATATTCTGGAGAATAATTTGAAACTTTGCTCAAAAAATTACTACTGTAACTTTGACCCTTTGACCCAGCAATATCATTACTAGGCTTATACCCCAAAGAAATAAAATAAAAAGTCCTCTATGAACCAACATTTATAGCATCTCTGTTTTGTAGTGGCAAAGAACTGGAAGCTTAGAAGGTTTCTATAAATTGAGGAATGATTGAAGAAATCATGGTTTATGACTGTAATGTAATATAATTGTGCTATAATAAATCAAGGGATGATTTCAGATACAGTAAAACTTGTATGAACTTATGTTGAATGAAATGAACAGAACCAGGAGAGTAATTTTTTTAGTTTGTTTTTAATACACATTGTTTTATGAATTATGTTGGGAGAGAAAAATCAAAGCAAATGGGGAAAATCATGGAAGAGATAAAAAGAAAAAAGAAGCTAACATAGCATGTGTTGATTTACCTTTGATGTCCTTAGTTCTTTTTCTAGTTGCAGACCAGAAGAGTAATTAATACTGTAACACCGAATGTTGTAAAGATTGAACAATTCTGAAATTCTTATTCTGGCCAATGCAATTATCAGCCATTATTCCAGACAATAATTGATTAAGAATTCTGTCACATCACGGTAGAGAGATAATGGACTAATAGGTAAAACCAGATATATTTTCAGACATGACCAACATGGGAGTTTATTTTGTTTAACTATGGTTATGTGTTACATGGGTTTGCCTCGGTCCCTCCATTGAGGGAGAAAAAAATACTTGGTAATTGAAAACAATTCACAATAAGCCAAATGGATGAAAGATGTGGCTTTTGAGAGCCAATTTGAGGGAAAGCTTTGTCATTTGATAGAATTTATCGGAGAATACAAGTTCTGCCTTTCTCTTTCCCTGAACTGCCATCCACTGCCTTAGGAAAAACCCCTGAAAGCCTAGCCAAGGGAGCTTATCTGTTTTTGTTTTGTTTTGTTTTGTTTTAATTTTTTATTTATTTTTCAAGGGAGCTAATCTAGAAAAGCTCTATAATTCCCAGGTTTAAGGTTCTTTTTTTATTGAAAGAGCTTAACATTGCCTCAGCATCCCAGAAGAAAAGCAAGTAGCAGGTGGCCAAAGATCTGCTCTAACTAACTAGCAATAGAGTGGAGAGGCTCAGAAAAAAGGTGAACCCCACCCAACCATGAATTGTTCTTCGGGCTGTACCTGAAGTAGACCAAGACTATCAAGGCTCAAAGTCCAGTCTTGTGAGTTATAGAAGGCCTATAAGTAGGGAATGCATGCTAAATAAAGATTCCATGTTAAGGTATTAAAGGTCTCTATTCTCCATCTCTCATGGATACTCCATAAAGCAGAGGGAAAGTATATCCCAGATTTTTGGATGGAATGTTATGTTTAATTATTCTGCCTTGCACCTTGTCTTTTGCTTCATGAATGAAGGCTTCTGATGAAGAAGAAAGGTGTTAAATAGGAAGCACATTGTGGGGCTCAGAAGCTACAGTTGTGAGTTGCAGAAGTATAGTTCCCCAGAGCAGGGTTATCCCTAGAACCCTGAGATTAAGCATGGCTATTCCATGTGAGAACTTCCTAGCCTGCCAGAAAGAGTTCTAGTCATGTAAGCAAGTCAGCCTAGAGGGAAGAGGGAGAGAAGACCACACACACATGTCATGTCCACATTACATAATTCTCACTTATTTTGCATTTAATAGTCAATCTGTGTGCATAATTGGCATAGTGGATAGAATTCTGGACTTGGAGTCAAGACCTGGCTTTTGCAGGTGGCCCTGGATATTTCACTTAATGTTACTCAGCCTCAGTTTCCCCATCAGTAAAATGGGAGTAATAATCAATTCCTACCTCACAGCATTGTTTTAAGGATCAAGTGAGGGAATATATATAAAACATTTTTGCAAATCTTAAAGAGTTAAATAAGTATTAGCTATTATCATCATCTGTCTAGTAGAATATAAGCTCCTTGAGGGCAAGAATTGTTTCCTTTTTTGTGGCAGCTATTTGGTGTAAGTGGATAGAGCACCAGCCCTGAAGTGAGTTCAAATTTGGTCTCAGACACTTAACACTTCCTGGATGTGTGACCCTGGGCAAGTCACTTAACTCCAATTGCCTCAGGAAAAAAAAATTGATTCATTTTTGTCTCTATATCCCCAGTGCTTAACTCCTGTGCTTTGCACTTAATAGATGCTTAATAAATGCCGCCTCAGTTTCTTCACTTGTACATTGAATTAGAGAAGAAAATTGGCAAACTGCTCCCGTTATTTTTGCGAAGAAAACCCCAAATGAAGCCACGAAGAGTTGAAGATGACTGAAAAACAACTGAGCAGCCAAGAAATGTTTGTTGGATTGTTTTAAATATTGCTTTGCCAATTTCCTCACTTTTTATGAGTATCAAATGAGATAATGTCCATGAAATACCTATGCAAACCATAAAACTCTACAAATATTGGTAACTTTGCTGTTACTTTTAAAGTTTGTGTAATGTCCAAGTTTTCATGACCCCATTTGGGATTTTCTTGCCAAAAATACTGGAGTAGTTTGTCATTTTACAGATGAGGAAACTGAAGCAAATGGGGGACTTGTCCAGGGTCACACAACTACTACCTATCTGAGACCAGATTCGAACATAGGAAGATGAATCTTCCTCACTTCCAGCCTGTCATTCTATGCTCTATGGCTCTATAGCTCTCCTTAAGGATCATAGGATTACAGATTTAGAGCTGGAAGAGACTGAATATCCGGCCACTGGAGTTCAAATTACAGCTCTGCTATGAATTATTTGTGCCATTTGAGTTAGGTAAGACCCTTGTTGTCTCCAAGCTTATTTTCTTCCTCTGTAAAATGGGGCTCCTCTCTTACTCTATAAGAGTTTAGAGTATTGAAAAAATGGAAAGAATTATGGATTTAGAAGGCAAAAGATCTGATTTCTAGTATTAATCTCATCACTTACTTACTGTGCCATACTTGAGCAAGTCCCCTAACCTCTCTGAGCTCTTTTTATTTATCTGTAAGATGGGATAATAAAACTGCTCTATTTATGGCATAGGACTGGGATTGTTGTATGGAATCAAATGAGATAACAGAAGAGTTTTGTTGGCAAAGTGTTGGCAATGTCAGAAGGGTTCCTGATGATTTTTATAACTGCCAGATTTTCTTGTTGCTCCTGCCCCCGTGAACTCCTCACTATTCTTGCCTTCTCCCTTTTTCTTCCTCCTCCCTCCCATTTTAAGACTGTACATGGCTCTGATTTCAGCCAAAAAGGAGCTTTCAGAATTTTCACTTGCCAGCAACCTCTCATGAAAGTAGCATCTCTGTTTGGTTTCTGAATTATTTAACCTCCAAGTCCCTTTTAAAATATTAAAACTTTAAATAGGTTTATGGCCAAAGCCTTGGGAGATAAAATACACCTTTCCTGCTCTCTTTATCTGGGGCCCAAACCTAGGAAGTAGAAACTCCATGGGATAGGACCTCCCTGTTTACTCTGCACATTGGACTCATCACCTGTAGTCTACAGGCTAGGGACAATTTTCAAATGGTCTGACTTGGATAGGAAAAAATATATGTTAATTTTCATTATTCTATTTAAAATTTAACAATTCCTTCAATTATGAATTACAAAAAACCCTAAATTTTTTAGGGAGTCCACACTACTAAAGGAGAGAAGAAGGGAGGGAGGAAGGGGAATAAAGGCGGGAAAGGGGAAGGAAGATGGGGAGGGAGGGAGGATGAATGAGAAGTGAGAGAAGAAGGAAGAGGGAGGGAGGGAGGAAGGAAGGAAGAGAGGAAGGGAGGAAGGATGGGTAAGAGGGAAGGGAGGAAAAGTGGGAAGGAAAAAAGAATAGTAGGAAAGAGGGAGAGAGGCAGGAAGGAAGGTTAGGAAGGAAGAGAGAAGGAGAGAGGTGGGAAGAAAGGAAGAAAGGAAATGAGGAAAGGAAAGAAAGACTGAGTGCTGAGGAGAGATAGAGGCATGATTTTGAGATTCAGAAAGTCAAGAAGAGGAACGGAAAAATGAAATCAGATTGCTCTGGGTCCCTGCTATACATATTAGTAATTGAATGGAGGGCTGTTGGACTAGTCTTAATTAGGCAATTAAGTGTCTAAGGTGGAAGTCAGAGGTCCCAGCCCAGTTCCTCAGAACCCCGTCCCATTTCTAGTTCTAGCTCCTGCTCTCTAAGACATGTTCTTTCTGCAATGATTTTTTTTTTCTGTCTCTAGCTGCCGTGATGAGCCCTTGCTAAATATTTCATATGCATGTCTATAGGCGTTCTTCTGTCTAAAGTTAGAAGGCTCCTGCTGTGGTCATTATAACAATTCTCCTGCCTCTAGGCAGGACCATTTCTAACCTAATCTGGAGGATTTACTTACCTGTGTGTGTTCTAAAACCAGAGAGATCCAGGGCCCATCCAGAGTCTTCCTCTGACCCCGAGTCTTCCCTTCGCCCTTTCCATCTCAGTAGGAAGGACACTGAGCCCCTTCCCTCTCTTGGGAAACCCTTGGGTCCTCTTCTGAGGAGCAAGGAGGGACTTGGAAATAAGAACAATAACAACTTGATGCATATGGTGCTTTAAACTGTTTTGCTTTACAAAAAAAGCAGCTGGATATAGTAGGAAGAGCACAGAACATAAAATCTAGAAAAACTTGGGTTTAAATATCACCCCTTTGAGCCCCAATAAAATGAAGTTAGTAATTCCTCATGGATTTGAGTGCAACTCATGTGCAAAGTGTTTTCTAAACTTTAAACTGCTATTTAACTATCAACTATTACTAGGTTGTACTTGTATTATGGTCCCTCGATTTCATATAAAACAAGAATTAGAATATCCATGATACTCTTTTGTATTCCCCTTTTTACTGTTTTTCTCCTTTCTTGACTTTATTCCAACACCATACCTGAGCTGCAGTTGTACCCTGACCTTCCATCTGTGCCTGGGATCCTCAGGCTGAAACCTCAGTTCACCCCTGTGGCCTTCTCACTACCAAACATCCTTGCTATGTCTGTCCCCTTCTCCTAAATTTCTCTCAGAACCTCTATTTTGAGAAGGGACCCAGGTCAGCCCCTCTACCTGACCCTCCAGGCTGTGCCCTTTCCCATCACGGGCCCTGGCTTCCCCCATTAGAATGTTAAGTTCCTGGAGTACAGGAATTGACTTCCTTTTTGGTGGTAATTAAAGCTAATAAGTGTCTGAAGCCAGATTTGAATTTAGAATGACGAGCCTTCCTGATTCCAACCTAGCACTCCATGCACTATGGTCCCATCTCACTGCCCCTGGACACAGGACCGGCCTTCCATAGAACAGCCATTTAAATGCTCCGCTTTTAAGAATTCAAATGATACAGATAGAGTGCCAGTCTTGGAACTGGGAAAACCTGGGTTTGTAACCTGTCTCCATACTGAGACTGAGCCATTTCTTTAACCTCTCTCAGACACAGTTTCCTCATTTTTAAAATGGGGATATAATACTTGCAATACCTATTGCCAAAATTGTTGTGAGGCTTATGGGAAAACAATTATGGACCAAACTTTGCAACCCAAGAACACGATATAAACATTGACTATTGCTGCTGTCATTTTTTATTTAATGAATATAAGGATTTATTAAGCGTTAGCTCTGTGAAAAGTATTGTGCTGTGAGTGGAAGACAAACATGAAAAGTAGTCCCTGCCTTTGAAGAACTTACATTCTATTCACAGGAAACATTCTATAAAGCATCCAAGCAAATGCAAGTAATTAATGAGGAAGGAGAATTAGCCTTAGTCACAGACACACTAAAGTTATAGCTAATCTGTGGAGTATCTAATTAGATATTATAGATGAAAGCATTTCGAGTATTATATCTGAAAGCATAATACAAGTGTTGACAGCTGGTTATTATTTATTTATTATTACCTTCTCAATGAAAACAGCCTTTTCTTTCTTTATTCAAACACCTTGATATTTCTATTTTTTTATTTTATTTTATTTTTTTCCTGAAGTCACTGGATAATCACATGCTACATTTCTAATCTGGGATTAATGAAGTTCCTGGGCTTGAGATGTGTAAGATACATGCATAAGTGTATGAGCATGAGGGTGTTTGCATAGATTCGGCTTCTTAGGGGCCAGGGACGATTCTCAAAATGAAGTAAGGGTGACACCTAGCTGTAGCAATAGCTGTAATGGAAGTTATGGTTTGGTTTTTGTTGCTTTTTTAAACCCAGGACCCAGGTTTTGTTGTGTTCTTGTGTTTTCATTTTTTTAAAAATTTGTTTATTTTTAATGTACATTGCTTTATTAATCATATTGGGAGAGAAAAATCAGGGTGAAAGGGAAAAACCATGGAAGAGAAAAAAACAAACAAACAAACAAAAAAAAAAAAAACAGAAAAAAGAAATGAACATAGCATGTGTTTATTTATGTTCAATCTCCATAGTTGGTTTTTTGGATGCAGATGGTATTTTCTATCCTAAATTTATTGGGATTATCTTGGATCACTGAACTGTTGAGAAGAACCCAATCTTTCACAGTTGATCACTGCACATTCTTATTATTGTGTACACTGTATTCCTGGTTCTGCTTGTTTTGCTCAGTATCAGCTTGTGCAAATCTTTCCAGGCCTTTCTAAAATCAGCTTGTTCATCATTTTTTATAGAATTCTATTACCTTCATATACCACAGCTTATTCAGCCATTCCCCAATTGAAGGGAATCTAATCATTTTCCAATTCTTTGTTACCACAAAAAAAAGCTGGGTAGCTATAGTCTTAACTATCAACAGCTATAACCAAAGCAAGGCCGGTAGCCACAATGGGAGCCTTAGGTACTGCCTTAATTACAGCCTAAAGAGTGGTTGTAGTTGTAACGGGAATGGTGGTCTTAGCTACGGTCATAGCCATACCTGTGAGTATAACTGTAAATTTAATCTGGGCTAATAACAGGTAGCATTGAGTGAAGTGAGCAGAACATAATTATTACACAAAGTAGCAGCAAGTTTATGTGATAAACTTGACTCTTCTCAGCAATATAATGATCTAAAACAATTCCAATAGACTTGGGATGGAAAATCCAGAAAAAGAACTATGGAAACTGAATATATATGAAAGCATAGTATTCTTATTCTTTGTTCATTGCTTTTTTTTTCTTGTGATTTTTCCCTTTTGTTCTAATTTTTCTGTCACAAAATTGTAATATGGAAATATGTTTAAAAGGATTGTACACATATAATCTCTATCAGATGGCTTGCTGTCTTGGGGAGTGGGGATGTAAGGAATGATGGGAGAAAAAAATCTGGAGCTCAAAATCTTACAATAATGAATGTTGAAAATTATTTTTACATGTAATTGGAAAAATAAAATGCTATTGAATTAAAAGAAAATAATAGTTAGTGTTTAGAATACTCTAAAGTTTGCAAAGTATTTTACAAATATTATTTCATTTTATCCTCACAACAACCGTGGGGAGATTGGAAAGTACCTACCTTACAAGGTTGTTATGAGGTCCATGTAAGATAGTTATTTATGGCTTAAATTATGCTAATTTAGGAGCATCACACAAATGTCAACTATTGTTATTTTTTTTCAGGTGAGGAAACTAAAGCAGGCTGTAGTTTAGTAATTTGTCCAGAGTCATATAACTAGGAAGGGTCTAAGACTGCATTTAACCCAGGACTTTCTGCCTCAGAGCTTAGAGCTCTAGTTACAGTATATTTAACTGTAGCCATCATGGTAACTGCAACTTTAGACTCATGCATACCCTTAGTTACAGTCATACATAGTTGTAACTGTAACCACAGCTGAGATCTGAGCCATTGTTGGACTACAATCACAGTTACAGTTGTTATAGTGCTAATCGTAGCTATAGCTGCAACGACTTCCACATTGTATTATTGTTCCTTTGTGTTCCACTCTTTAGGACCCCATAGGAGGCCTTTTGATTCTCCACTATCTCCACTAAGTTCACTGTTTCCATGATATTTATCTATCTCATCCTCTGCCATCCCTTTTCCTTTTGCCTATAATTTTTCCCAACATCAGAGTCTTTTCCAGTGAGTCCTGTCTTCTCATTGTAGAACCATAATATTTAAGCTACAGCTTCAATATTTAATCTTCCAACTGAATTAATTTCCTTAAGTATTAACTGATTTGATCTTCTTGCTGTCCAAGGGACTCTCAAGTCTTCTCCAGAAATGTAAATTTTGTGCTATTCTGCTTTTCTTTTAGTTCGGCTCTCTTACAATTAACTTTCCATTAATAGTTGAAAAACCATGTATTCAGTTGGTTATATTTTTTCCTTTCTCCTTTTCTTTCATTTTTCTTCTTTTTTCAGCTTTTTGTAAAGCTCATCAGAGAGTCATTTTGCTTTCTTGTTCTTCTTTTTCTTTGGAATATTTTTTGCTGCTGCCCCTCTGAACAATATTGCAAATCTCTGTCTGTAGTTCTTTTATCTACCAGATTTAATCCCTTAAATCTATTCATCACCTCTACTGCATATTCATAAGAAATGTTGTTTAGATTGTACTATGTAGTCTAACGATTTTCCCTGCTTTTTTTTTTTTTTTTTTTTCCTTGAGGCTGGGGTTGACTTGCCCAGGGTCACACAGCTAGGAAGTGTTAAGTATCTGAGACCAGATTTAAACTCGGGTCTTCCTGAATTCAAGGCTGGTGTTCTATCCACTGCGCTACCTAGCTGCCCCATTCCCTACTTTCTTCATATTAAATCTGAATTTTACAATAAGAAGCTCATGATCTGAATCACAGTCAGCTCCAGGTCTTGTTTTAACTGACTGTATAAAACTTTTTCACCTTTGGCTGCAAAGGATATAATCACTCTGGTTTCTATAGTGACCATTCTGTGATGTCCATCATTGAAAAAGAATGTTTGTTATAATCAGTGAGTAATCTTTATGAAACTCTGTTTCTGCCCTGCTTCATTTTGTACTCCATGGCCAAACTTGACTGTTATTCCAATTATCTTTTGACTTCCTACCTTAACAATTCAATCCCCAATGATGAAAGTGACTTTTTTTTTTCTGGTGTTATTTCTAGAAGATGTTATAGATCTTCATAGAATTGATCTATAGCATCTATATACTATGACTGTATTACAGCTAGCTACAATCATAGATGTAGTTTTTAATCTCAAGATTATTGTCTTTAAGTGCCAAATCTTTGGGTCCTTCTCAGTCCTCATCCTTCAGCCCTTGGTACTGATGACCATGCTCTTCTCCTGGATTCTCACTTCTAAGATTTTTTGACACTGATCTCTCCCCGTTCCCAGTTATACTTTTTTTTTTCTTTTGCTGAGGCAGTTGGGGTTAAGTGACTTGCCCAGGGTCACACAGCTAGGAAGTGTTAAGTGTCTGAGGCAAGATTTGAACTCAGGTCCTCCTGAATTCAGGGCTGGTATTCTATCCACTGCGCCACCTAGCTGCCTTCCCTCCAGTTATACTTCTATCATTCTGCTTCTTCTGTCTCCTTTCCTGGGTCATAAAATCATGTCATTAATTATGAGTGTGCACTAAACTTCCATCCTGGACCTTCTCTTTTTCTCTCTGTATACATACTCTCTCACATGGTTGACCTTATCAGCTCTCATGGGTTCAATTATCTTAATGTAGATATTGCTCAGATCTATATATCATGAGTTTGTCTCTCCTGAGTGTCAGTCTTTTATTACATATTGCCTTTTGGACATTTTGAATTGGATGTTCCAGAGACATCTCATTTATCTGGGATCAAAAAGAACTCATTATTCCACACACACCCCCAGCCCGCCCTCTTTCCAGATTTCTCTGTTATGGTCAAGGGTACCATCATCCTTTCAATTCCCTGGGTTCACAACCTTTTTTTACTCTCACTCATCCCACATACCTAATAAGTTGCCAAATTTTGTTTCTCTCTCTAGAAGACTGCTTGCATATTCCCTTTCTCTCCACTTACTCAGCTCTAATCCTAGTTCAGGCCCTTGTTACCTCTCTATTAGACTACTGAAATAGCTTCCTAATTGGTCTCCCTGCTATAAATCTTGCTGCATTCCAATCCATCTTCCATATACCTGCCAAAGTGAATTTCCTAATGCACGCTTTGATCATATGATTTTCTCTATTTAATAAACTCCAGGGGCTCCCCATTACCTTAAGGATATAATATGCACTTTTCTGATTGGCATTTCTAATTCTTTACAATCTGGTCCCTTCCTAACTTCCCTGGACTTTTTGTACTAATTAAAAAAAAAAAAAAAAAAAAGATATGAGGGACTAACCATTGAGAACCTAGTCATTAGTAGCATGTGCAAAGTGGATACATTTTTGCTCTCATATCATCATCATCATTTCTGAAACTATTCTTCTCTACACCCTCTCCAGGGATATAGATCTAAGTATATATCTGCATTGAGATGAAAGCAATAAGAACTAGGACCCGCCCTAAGGAAGTACATTCTTCCACTCTAGAAGTACTTTCAGTAAAATCCTACTCTGTACCAACAAGTACTGTACTAAGGCCATACATACACATGTGTGTATGTATTATGTATATTTTTTGAAGGTAGGCACTTTTTCATTTTGTATTTGTATCTTGGTGGCACAGTGAATAGAGCACTTTGGATTCAGGGGGACTTAAGCTTAAATCCACCCTCAGACATTTACTAGCAAGTCACTTAATCTCTGTCTGATAATTTGCTCAACTGTAAAAATGGGAATTATGATAATAGCATTTACCTCCCAAGGTTGTTGAGAGAATCAAAGGAGTTCATGTTTAAGTGCTTAGCACATAGAGAAGCTTTATAAATATTTTTACTATTCCTTCCTTCCCTTCTTCTTCAAAGTTGAAGACTATTTGCTATTAGGGCACTGAGTTGGAGAAATAGTTCATCAAAATGTTAGTAAGTATTTGTGATTCTTATTTCCCAACAGTTCCATATAGGGATATATCTATCATGATGGAGGGACTATATCCAAAAGCACATATCCAGCTCTAATCTCTTTCCTGATCTCCAATACAATATCATGAACTTCTGCCTGGATACATTGAATTAGGGATTCTATCCACATCTCAAAGTCAACACACTCAAAACAAAACCCATCTTTATCCAAGGAATTTTCCCTCCTCTTCAAAACTTTTCTATTACTATTGTGGAAGCATATTTTAAAAACTTCTTTAATATCTTTGGAAATATTTTTCTAAATAATATTTCTTGTAAATCTTTCTAAATCCTTGGAAAAGTTCTTTGGAAAAGTAATAGGTAAGAGAACAATGGGGATATATTCTAAGATAGTACTTTAAGATAAGTAACTGATTTAAATAATTGCCTTCCCAATTAAAATGACATTCTCCCTCCCCGCCCCCCATTGAGAAAGCTGGGAAAGAAGACAACTTCCTAGTGAATTAGGGGAATAGTCCAGCCTACTTGGTTACTCAATAATATGTGTGTCTGTTGATAATGCTATTGTTACAATTAGTTAACTTTGCTGTATTAGCCATGCTTGTGCTTTTGATGGATTGCTTTGTACTAGATATGCACAAACTTTTAAAATGTGCAGATATATTATATATTTTAAAATGTGCATATATATTATGTGATTGGACATATCATTCACTGTAGTATTCCCCAACATAAAGCTCTGTATGGTGTTATGGCTACTGCTTGTACTGTTAATATGCATTTATTTCTTTTCTTTCTTTTTTCTTTTTTTCTTTTTTTTTCCTGAGGCAGTTGGGGTTAAATGACTTTCCCAGGGTCAACCAGCTAGGAAGTGTTAAGTGTCTGAGACCAGATTTGAACTCGGGTCCTCCTGAATTCAGGGCTGGTGCTTTATCTATACCACCTAGCTGCCCCAATGTGCATTTATTTCAACTTAAACAGCACCAGAGTTATCTGGGATATCAGAAAATCACCCTTGTTCTAAAGTGCTGATGTTTGTAACCAGTCTTCTCTTAGTTACCAAGTCGAATGGCTTTTTTCAATCCTCTTTTTGACCTCTCAGCAATCTTTAACCCTGTTGATTACACTCTTCTCCTTGAATACTTTCTTCTCTGGATTTTCATAACTCTCTCTTTTGACTTCTCTCCCTGTATATCTGACCACTCCTCTACTCTGCCAGATCTTTATCCAAATTATTCCCACTGCCCAAGAGTATCCCTTTAAATTATCCTGAGTGCCCTTCTTTTCTTCTTCTATGCAATCTTGCGGGTGATCTCAGCTCCCATAGGGTTGGTCAGCATCTCTGATTTGGAAATCATTTTCCAAATCTAGGATCTATCCCTTGTCTCTCTTCTGGATGGTCCTAGAAAAATCTCAAGTCCAGAACAGAATTATATTTTCCCCTATTCTTTCCCCTCTTCTAAATTTCCCTATCATTTTTGTGGGCGCTATCATCTCCCAGTCATCCAGGCTTGCACTTAATTCATATCTCTAATATGTTGCCAAGTTTTGTGATTTCTACCTTCAAAAATATCCCTCTGTTCCAGTAGCCACTAGTCTAGTGTAGGGTATCCTCACCTCAGGACTAATGGTACAATCTTCTATTGGTCTCCATCCCTCAACTTGCATCCTCCAGGTACTAAAGTAACCTAATAGTAGCTAGTATTTATATATCACTTTAAAATTGTAAAGCACTTTATGTATACTATTTTGTTAGATCTTCACAAGAGCTTTGTACGTTAGGTACTATTATTCAATATTCTTTTTTTCACATTAGAAAATTGAGACTTTTATGTAACTAGTAAGTTTCTGAAATAAGATTCAAACTTTGGCCTTTCTGGCTCCATGTCTAGCACTCTATTCATTAGGCCTATTAGTTACTCTTAGAGGGAAAGGCATTAGTAGATAGATGAACTGGGAAAGATCTCCTGGTACTTAAGCTAAATCTTAAAGGAAATCAGAGATTTTAAGAGATGGAGATGAAGAACCCCAGGCACAGAGGACAGCCAACTCAAAGATGAGGAGGTGGGAAATTGAAAATTATATGTGAGGAATGCAAGCGGTCCTATTTGGCCATATTATAGAGTACATAAAAGGGAGTGAAGAATGGATTGGAATGGAAAGGAACTTGAAGCAGAGAGACTAATTCAAATTTTATTTCAATAAACCAAGTGGGAGGTGATAAGGAATTGAGTAATGATGCCTGTTTTGAGTGGAGAGAAGAGGATCTATTCAAGAGATGTTGTGAAAAGAGAAATAATAAGATTTGGCAACTGATTGGATACATTGGACAAGTGAGGATGAGGCACCAGACCAGTTACCATTGGGTAACTGGAAGGATGGCGATACCCTTGATAGTGGTGAAGAAAAAATATTAATCCAGCACTCTAAAGCTCAAGTCTAGCTGAACTTCCCTTCTGATTTTCTTTACCATTCTGCAACAGCCTTCTCACCCTGGAAGTTCACTTTAATACCTTCAACCCCCTCATCTAATTAACGTTCTCCTCCTAGAACTGCCATTTTTAGGAAATCTTAAGGAAAAGCCCAGGTGAGCCATACCTTTGTCATCCTCAGACTTTTCAACTTATTCTACCAAACCCATGGAAGAGTATTCATCTTTTCAGTTTCTTTTTATGTGTCTATCCCCTCTCTGCTTATATTTGAATTTCTAGTGATTAGCATATCCCCTAGCACCTAATAAGTGCTTAATAAATGCTTGTTGACTTGTTTTACTTAATTTAACATTCATCTATATCTAAGCCATTTCTGACTTGGAAACAGAGATCCCTCACTCCCTGTTCTCCTCACTGAAAGGCATTTACTTTAGCTGAAAGGGGCATCCTTTCCAAGCCCACAAGGGTTATTTGCCAAATGCCTCAAAGACTAGACTGCTTCACTGTTTCAGTTCTTTCCTACTTAGTTATATGAAGACTAGAGAGATGCCCAAACTACTATCTATGGACAGCAGAGCTGATATGAAAGCAGAGAGAAAGAAGTGCAAGAATAGGAAAGCCAGAGGCTGCTATGCTCTAATTGCCAACAATTAGATCTTGGAGAAATGAGCTTATTCTTATTCAAGCCATGTAAGAGCCCTAATTAAATTTTAAACTCCCATTTCTTTAAAAAAATTTCTTTTTAAATATTTCCATAGAAGGTAATTAACTTCTCCTTTCTGTGGGTAAGCAATTAATTAATACTCGGTTAATTATGATGGAGATCAGGTTGCTGGGTTACATTCAGAAGTTGGTCTTTTGTTGTTTTCTTTTCCCTGAAGGAAGTTTTTCAGTATTGAAGAGAGGAAGGAGGAAAAGATAAGAACATATCAGGGGATGAAGTATCTTCTTTAGAACCTGGAGAAAGAGCAAGGGGAAAATAATCTCTATACAGAACCTACAAATCATGCTCCTTACAGAACACACTGCAGACTTCCTCTGGCTACAGAGGATCACAGAGTCTGATTCACAGGATGTCATTGAAGGATACAAGGGATTTCAGCTAGAAGCCAACAAGTTTAATCCCCTTATTTTAGGATGAGGTTCAAAGAAGCAAATTGCCTTGCCTTAGGTCATCCAGCTTGGATCAGAACTCGAGTCTCCTAAATCCTATTCCAGAGCTCTTTCTGAACCCCTTCCCCAGGTTCCCTTTTATTCAATCCATATCTCAGTCCAATGTAGGGACAGGGGCACAGGGAAACTTGACTTAGTGGAGGCAAAGAGATTCAGGAGTAAAAGCAGGAAATTGAGATAAGGAAACTCCGAGGTAACTTGAATTCTAGGAGAATGATTATAAAAAAGAATGGGGAAAGCAAATACCAAGATCTAAAGTAAGAAGGAAGATTACAATTCTTGCCCACAAGAGGACGCCCAATACCACCAGATCTCCCAGATGAGTATAATGCTTTTCCCTCAATTCCCTTCTCATATCTTTTTAAAAATTAAAGCCAAAAAAAAATTTATGTTTTTAATGTTATTGATTTCTCCTTTTAATTTTTGTATTTCAAGTTTTTTTTCCAGTTGGGAAAAGGAGGGTCCTAGGAGTTTTCTGCAGATCCTCCTTTGCTCCCTATCCCCAATCTAGCCAATGATATACTCAATGGGAAGTATTCCTGGAAAACCAACATATGTGCACATGCACATTATTGTGTGTGTGTGAGTGTGTGTGTGTGTGTGTGTGTGTGTGTGTGTGTGTGTGTGTGTGAATTGTGTGCATGGATGTAAGAAAGACAGAGACAGGCACCAAGATGGACAAAAAATAGAGACAGAAAATGAGAATAAATGTGTGTAAAAATGAGGACCTACTATGTTAAGCAATTGACAAATATTCTCATTTGATCCTTATTACAACCCTGCAAAGTAGGTATTATTATCATCATCTCCATTTTATAATAGGGTGAAAATGTATATGAATGTGAGAGTAACAGTGTACTTGAGTTATACTTAAGAAGAAAAGCTTAGTTTTGGGAGAGGAGAGAGGAAGGAATCTTTGCATTAAATATCTCTGCTAAGGGCTTGATATCCAAGATAAGTAGGGAATTAATAAACATATGTAAGACCAAGAGTCATTGATGAAATTGAACAAATGGATGTGATTAAGAAGTCCTCAAAAGAAGAATTAAAAACTATTAACAAGCATACTAAAGATTACTGTAACTCAAGACTTCTTAAACTTTTTCCACTCAAGACCCCTTTTTACTCAATAAATTTTTGATGAAATAAGTATACAAATGAAACCTTTATTGATAATAAATTATAATTTCATGACCACTACATTCAGTAACATGACCCCCATACAAGGCAATGAACCACAGTTTAAAGCGCTTTGCTCTAAATGACTACTCATAGGAGAAAGGCAAACAAAACAACTCTAAGGTTTCACCTTCTATTCAGCAAAAAAAAACTAAAGAAGTCAAAAGAAGAGAATGTGTTGGAAGACTTATGGAAAGGTAGACCAAGGTGGAGCCTTGCCTTGGTTCAAGCATTTTGAAAAGCAATTTAGAACTAAAAAAAAAATTAAGTGGGGGAGAAGACATTTACATGATAACTTTATTATATGTGTTTTTTAAAAATTAGCAAGTTGTATATAACTTGCAGTTTCATGTATAATCATTTTTTTTAAATGATACTATTATGGAAATGCTTGTTTTATTCCATAAATTTAAAATAAACAAAAATTTAAAAAACAATCCTGCTTCTCACATTTAACTAAAAAAAAAGTAACCAATATCCTTACTTTGTGATTCAAACATCTTATTGCTAGTATATATCCTAAAGAGGTCAAAGACATAAATAGGCAAGATTGGAAAATAACTAAGCAAAGAGCAGTAAATCATTCCATCCAAAAGCATTTATTAAGTACCTTCTCTATGTCAGGCTCTGAACTGAGTGGTAGAGATATAAAGGGGAAAAAGTGAAACATGTCTATAATTAAGGAGCTTACATTCGAACTGGGAGACAATATTCATATATATAAATTAGTATATACAAAATAAATAAATACAAAATATTCATATATACAAATTGGTATATAAAAAATATAAAGGGTAGGAGGAAGGGAACACATTTATTTTAGCACCTCCTATATGCCAGGCACTGTGCTAAGTACTTTATAAATATTATCTAATAATATGTATATAATATAATAATAATAATAAATGATTATTATATAAATATTGTTATAATGATATATGGGAGGGAGATGCCATAATTATTTCCATTTAAAGTTGAGGAAACTGAGGCAGACAGAAATTTATGTGACTTGCTCAGTCAGGATCACACAGCTAGTTAAATGTTAAAAGTAGGATTTGAAAAAAAATTTTGTTTATTTTTAATTTATGGAATAAAACAAGCATTTCCATAACATAGTATCATTGTTTAAAAGATGATTATACATGGAATCGCAAATTATGTACAACTTGCTATTTTTAAAAAACATATAATAAAATTATCATGTAAATTTCTTCTCCCCACTCCCTTTTTTTTTTTTTTTTTTCCTAACTCAGATCTACTGTGCCATCTAGTTGCCAGAGGGACAGGACAAGCATCATAGAGATAGTGTTCCAACTGACTTTTGCCTGAAACAAAGGTCCTACGAGGCAGAGATGGGGAAGAAGCTAATTTCTTTATTTTATTTTATTTTATTTTATTTATTTATAATTTTTGACAGTATATATGCATGAGTAACTTTTTTAAAAAACATTATCCCTTGTATTCATTTTTCCAAATTATCCCCCCTCCCTCCACTCCCTCCCCTAGATGACAGGCAATCCCATACATTTTACATGTGTTACAATATAACCTAGATATAATATATGTGTGTAAATACCATTTTCTTGTTGCACGTTAAGTATTAGCTTCCGAAGGTATAAGTAACCTGGGTAGATAGACAGTAATGCTAACAATTTACATTCACTTCCCAGTGTTCCTTCTCTGGGTGTAGTTATTTCTGTCCATCATTGATCAACTGGAAGTGAGTTGGATCTTCTTTATGTTGAAGATATCCACTTCCATCAGAATACATGGAAGAAGCTAATTTCTGACAAGAGGGACAGTCAGAGTGTCATGTGAGTAATAGGGAAATCAGTTTGGCTTTAGCAAAAGGAGGAGCAGGAAATTAGGAGCAATGTATAATAAAGTTGGATTGGTAGGTTAGGAGCATGTTGTGAAGAATTGTAAAAGTATTTTAGTTTAGAACTTAGCTTTATTGAGTAGAGCAATGACATGATAAATTCTGTGCTTTAGGAAAATCATTTGTAGCAATTGTATGAAGAAGGGATTGGGATGGGAAGAGACTCCCCTCCCCTCCTCCTCCCAATAGAAAGACCAATTAGGAGGTCAAGGTAATATTCTGGGAGAAGTGATGAGTGTGAGCTAGGCTAGTGATCAAATGAATAGATAGGAGAGAGGTTTGAGAGCCATTGTAAAGGTAGAAATAGAAAAGTTTGACAGCTGAATGTGATGAGGGTTGGGGTCCTTTTAAGATTCCTTTCTAATTGCCCAACCCGTGGCTGATCTGGATTCACAAATCCTGGTCAAAGGCACCCTTTGAATATCCGGGCCCAGCCCCACTATCAGCTCAGTTTCCCCCAGCCCTCACCTGATCTGAGCTAACTGAAAAGCCCGCCGAGAACTTAGGGGTACCGCCCATCATCTTTTGGGTATAAAAGAGGTGAGCCGGAAAGCCCTCTTTGCAGGAGCCCTCCCAGTATCCTTTTAGCCACATAAGGGTTCCTGCCCGCCCAGTGGCCACCTCTGGCCCTGGCGTCTTTCTAACTGAGCTTTACTTCCAAATTTCTACAATAAACCTTTTATTTATCAATCTAGGTTTTCAGGCCTGTAAATTCATTTTATAGGGGACACTGCGCCTCATGGGATTATCTATGAGCGGAGAAATGGGGTTCCCCCTTTCCTTTCCCTCATTAAATGCAATGGAATATTACTGCACTATTAGGAATTATAAATGTAAGGAATTCAGAGGAAATGTTTGCTAACTAGGCAATGATTACAATAATGTAAACAGAAAAAAAAAAAAAAGAAACTTAACTTTGGATATGATCACCCCAATTGCCCCCATAGAGGAGGAAAGGTTCAGAAAAATGAAATCACTTGCCCAAAGTCCCCCAGGAAGAAACAGTCTGGGAACTCAAATCCTGTGAACCTCAAATTCCTTCTACAACAACCGGGTAGCCTCTCAAGGAATAGAATATAGCAATGTCTTGTTCCCAACTAGAGGAAAACCCCCAAACAGTCAGACTGCTCCCTTCAAGGGCTGGGCATTTTTCCAGTAACCAGGCATTTTTCGGGGTAGCCAGGAAGCATTAGCTGTGATCTTAGTTCTTAGGAGAGCCTGCCCAGTGCCCAAGGATGGAGTTTTGTAGGGATTTGCCCCCAGAGTTTCAAGTTGGAGCCTTGTGACTAGAGGAAAAGCATTAGGATTTGTTGTTGGAAACTAAGCCCCTAAATCTGGGTTCAGATAAGGTCACTTTCCATATTCCATCTCTGAGAAGGGTTCAGGGATGGCCCTGAGCTCCTGGCCAAATGCTGGCTTTAGAGACTTCAGTACAAGCCTTAGGGGCCTCCTTCCCCCTTTGCTCTCCTCTCTCAATGTCTCACCAGACAGAAAGAACCCTTCCTGCTTCCCCAGCACTCTCCTTCTCACATGAATGAGCTCTATAAGCTGCCCCCTGGTCCCTGTGTCTCAGCTGAGGATTTGGGGGCATTAAGGATGGAGGGGATTAAACCCTTTTGCACAGTAGGCACAGAGGGCGGGCCTAGGTGAACCTTAGCCCCTGAAAAGTGTGCCAGGGAAGGCAGGGAGGGGTAGACCAAGTTTTCAGAGGAAACCATGGGAGGCCCAGAGATTTGGGCAAAAAAGGCCTGCTTTAAAGAAACCAGGAAAACAAGGTTTGAAAAGTGACTCAGGCCCTTACCGACGTGACTGTGGGAAGGCCATCTCATCTCCTCTGAAAATGGGGTTGTTAATCCTTACACTACCTCCCCAGAGAGTTTTTGTGAAGCAGGAGTTTTATAAACTTTAACACCAAATGGAACCCAGAAAAGCAGGATTGAAGAAATCCCCAAATCACCACGGGACCAAAGAACTTCATGACCTGGCAGAACAGTTTCTTCCTTGCTCAGATACTTAATGATGAGAAGCCTTTCTCTCCCCTCAGCTATCCACTCTTAAAAATAGATAAATAGCAATTTTGAGGATTTTTCAGGATGTCAGATATTTTGATAAGGGGGGGGGAAGAGGAAAATGTGCAGCTGAGAGTAGTTAAGAAGACAAAGGGCACCCTCCCTTCCCCCTCCAACCAGAGGGTATTGCAAGGGTCTGGCCTCCTTCCTTTTCTGTTCTTTCTTTTTACCCAGAGCTGCTCTCCCAGACTAAATGTCACCTGTTCCTGATTAGTAATCCTGCCAGGCAACAGGCTGGGCCTGAAGTCTGGAGCCTCATCTTTCTGCGATCAAATCTGGCCTCAGACACTAACTGTTTGCCTCAGTTTCTTCATCTGTAAAATGAGCTAGAGAAGGAAGTGACAAACTACTAATATCTTTGCAAAAAAACAAAAAACAAAACCCTAAATGGGGTCACGGATAATTGGACGTGACTAAAACAACTGACACCATCAAACAAAACAATCCCCACTGCGGTGTATCAGCCCTCAGCAGAGGAACTCCAGTGATGAGCGGCTCACTACCTTCTGAAACAGCTTTTTCTACTTGGGAAGACTTTCTAATCGTAAGAAAGTTTTGATCCACTTTTCATCAAATTCCAGTAATTCTCTGTTGTAGGGCTCCTGGACCCACAAAGGTAAAGAAGGAAAAGAGGGAAATAGGAACCAAAGATGCTTCTGAGAATAGTAATTATCCCCAAGGGGATAATGGGGATGTTTTAAGCAGTGGGTGTACTTATAAGATTATAGGATTTAGAACTAAAAAAAGACTTTAGAGGTCAGGTAATCCAGCCTCTTGCTTTCACCTATCTGGAGTGTTAGCTGGAAGGAGAACCTGAAAGGTCATTGAATCTACCTGACTTTATAAATGAGCTGAGGAAGTTCCATGATGACATGGAGCTGTGATTGGGCTTGGTCCTTTCCACATGCATTCTTCAAACTTCAGAGGTTTAAGCCCCTCTGGACCCCTGCATCTTGGGGGTGGGCCTGGGTCTTCTTCCTCCCAGGTATTCCAATGCTTGAGGTCTGGCATTAGATAAAATTGTGACATGGTATAGTTGGTCCTCAGCGATTAATGCCTCTCGATTTTTGCCTCTGGGTGCCCAGTGCCCATAGTACCACAGGATCCCCTCCAGATTTTCCCTTGATGGAAAGTGCCCCCTGCTTTTTTTTCCCTTGATTTCCCTCCCCAAGTATGCTGCTATAACTAGCCAGGGGACCTAATATCTAGTTTCAATTTTTTACTTCTAACTGTATGACTTTGGTCAAATCAGCTAATTTTCATCACTTTTCCACTTCTTCATGGGCAAAGTGGGAATAATAATGCTTGCCTGGTTGTGCCTTGCAGAGTTCTTGAGGCCAGAAATGTGAAAACCAACTGTGGATGGCAAAAACTCTGATAAAAAGTTATTCTATAAATAATGATTATTGTGGAATTATTATTATGGTAAATGGGACAGTTAACCTGAGCCCTATGTTTTGGGGGCTTCTAGAAGAACCAAGCAATTGGTCTCTGTGCAGGGGCTTAAAAAGGCAGTCCCAAAGGAGGCCGGGAGAAAGTTAGGTCCCATTATAAAAAATGATCCAGATGTCATTCCCAAGGCTAACTTATCATTTCTGTGATTAAAATAAAATTACAATATTAAAAAAATATATTTTCAAAAAAAGTTTTTTTTTTTTAAATGATCTAAGATTCCAATAAATTAAATTGGCCCATGAAGTGACTCCCTTTTTTCACCAAGACAAAGTGAGTGAAACAGTCCTTGCCCATTTATAAAAATTTACTACTATGACCTTGTTGGAGTGGGGATGGTAAGATTTGTTTATCTGTGTGGGTGTGGTATGGAGGAGGGAGAACAAAGCGAGATTTGCAGATAGAAAATCTATAATTGCAGTTTCCAGTTTCCCCATTGCTGAGCATGTAGTGATAAGGGGGCTGGGAGCGGCTATAAAAGAGGACCTACCTCAGAGACTCTCACACAGCCAGAAAAAAAGGCCTGTCACTTCATCTCTCCTCCTCTTCTGATGGTTCACTAGATAACCCCCCACCCCCTTATTTTTGGCAAGGCAATGGGTTAGATAACTTGCCCAGGGTCACATAACTTGTAGTGTCTGAGGCTGGATTTGAACTCAGACCAGTGTTCTATCCACTGTGTCATCTAGCTGCCCCCTCACTAAGACCCCTTTTAACCAGATTTTATGAAGATAAAAATGTTGGGGACTTTCTAGAATATGAATCCCTTGTACTCTGTCCCTGGGGCTACACCCCTTCTAAGAAAGCCAAGCCTGACAATATTGATTTCTTCGAGGCCTTGCTCTTTTCAAGGTGGGAAGCTAACTAACATTAAATATACATAAATATGTATATATATGCATATATATTAATGTGCTAATTAATATGCTAAATCATTGTTCTTCTCTAATATAATATTTACTTATTAATAGACATCTCCTGGAGACATTGACTTTTATCCAAAGTAGAAAAAATTAGCAAGTTCATGGACTGGCTCCAAAGCCTGAATCCATATTTCTCTTATCATAAACATATATCATCCATCTAGGCCCTAATTCTTCTCCCAGAGATGTCATAATCCTTATGTCAAAAGTTTTTCTTAGGTTCTTGGTCTCTCCCTGGATTCAAGCCCTGCTTCAGACAATTACTATCAGTGTGACTCTGGACAAGTAATTTTGAAGTTCCTTTTGCCTCAGTTTCCTCCTCTGTAAGATGAGGGGTTCGACTATATACCTTTAGGGTGACTTTTAGCTCTAAGCCCTGGATTTCGGGACCCTACACATGACCAGCCTAGATGGACACTCGCTGCTAGCATGTTCCCATCACCCTTCCTTGCAAGGCAGAAATAGCCTTTCTTTGAGGGGAGCTGGAGGCTAGTTATTCAACAGGCGGGTACTAGATACTAGTTACTGTTTATCATCATGCATGGTGGAGCCTCCAGCAGTCATCAGAGCAGAGAAAGAGGAGGCTCAAGGCTGGCTGTGCTGGAATGGAGTGGCCACTTTGGGGCAAGCAGGAACAGAACACAGAGCCACTGATTGAATAATAACATTGCGAGCAATTACATCATATTTTAAGGTTTACAAAGCACTTTACACATATTCTTATGTGAGCCTCACAAGAACAACCCTTGATCTGTATTTTACAGATAAGGAAACTGAGGCAGGTTTGAGTCACATAGCAGGCAAGTGCCTGAGACCCAATTTAAACAAAGGTTTTCCTGACTTCAAGCCTAGCGCTTTATTTGCTGTGCCACTTAGTTACCTCTTCAATCTGATCCTATCTGTGTATTCTTCAGTAAACATCTCACATAAGTCACTTCCAGCATCTTGTAATTCAAATGCTGATCCCTTTGATTTTCCAAGCAAACAGAACCCAGTGGACTGATATTTGGAAACCTGGGGACTTTTCAGCACTCTTTAAATCACAGAATGAGTGGACTTCTAACTCCCCTCAGACCAGTGGTTCTTAGTTTGAAAATCCAAGGAGCCCCAACGAGTATTTTAAAAAATTTTTAAAATTAGTTTTATAATTATAATTTTTTTACAATACATATGCATGGGTAATTTTTTTTTTACAACATTATCCCTTGTACTCACTTCTGTTTCAAATTTTCCCCTCCTTTCCTCTACCCCCTCCCCTAGATGGCAGGCAGTCCCATACATGTTAAATATGTTATAGTATGTCCTAGATACAATATTTGTGTGCAGAACCGAATTTCTTGTTGCACAGGAAGAATTGGATTCAGAAGGTAAAAATAACCCGGGAAGAAAAACAAAAATGTAAACAGTTTACACTCATTTCCCAGTGTTCCTTCTCTGGGTGTAGCTGATTCTATCCATCATTGATCAACTGGAACTGAACTAGAGCTTCTCTATCCCAAAGAGTATTTAAGACGGTATTTTTGTATATTTTATTTTATGCATTTAAAAATTGTTCTGAGAAAGGATTCAGCAGTCTGCCAATGGGCAGAACCCAATGGGGTTCATGGCCCAATTAAGACCAAGAATTCCTGCATTAAACTGTCCCTTCTTCAAAGTCAGCATCTTTGGGTCCCAGATAAAATCACAAAATGTTACAGCTAGAAGAAGAGGATCCAGGTTCTCGTCTTCTGGATAGACACTAAGGACCACAAATTAAGTGACTCTCAAGACCCCAAGCTAGTTTCCCAATTTCCCAGCTCAATATTTGTCATCTCTGATAGTACTGAGGAAACTTAGTGAAAGCTCCTTTTTGATTCTGTGGGAGTTGAGATACTTGGGGTCACTTCTCCAGACCAAACCTAAGGCCAGAGAGTGAGCCGAGGATGGTGTTTAGAAGAAATCCCAGCAATCTCCTCTCTCCCTCTTATGTCTACTGCATCACTCCCTGTTAAAATTTCCCACTAGGACAGAGCCAAGAGAAGTACTGGGGTAAATACAAACCTCATAAAGTTTATAGGGGGGAGGAGTCTTTCACTAAATCCTGGGGGTGGAGGAAAGAAGTATTATAGGTTTGGGAAAGGTCAAGGAGTATTCCAAGTGCGAGTCTACACTGGAACCCAGTATGGTAGGCTGGCAAGCTGAAGGTTAATACCTCCCATCCCCAACCCACTGGATCAGGATTATTTGACTAGGACTAGGGACCCAGGCGGGAATCAAGAGTGCTTGGGAGGGTTCATGGAGCAGCTCAACCCCCCTGATACCAAACTATGACACAGAATTGCACATCCAGGGACTCCAGCTTCTACCATTACTACTTCTACATCCTGGTAAGCAAGTGGAAAGCATTGAGGATAGCAAATTTTTCAGACAAGAGAAAGAATGTATTGGGTCTGACACATGCAAAGTTTACAAATTTCCTGCTTCCAGGAGGGCTGGGATTATGTCCAAGGGAAGTAGACTTTTCCATGTGGAGAAGGCTACGTGTGTTTTGTTGTTGTTCAGTTGTTTTCATTGTGGCTGACTCTTGGTGACCCCATTTGGGATTTTCTTGGCAGAGACACTGGAGTAATTTGACATTTCCTTCTCCAGCTCATTTTACAAATGAGGAAACTAAGACAAACAGGATTAAGGAAGGTTCCTTCCTTTAACTCCTATTTGCCTATGAACTGGCTATAAAAATAGGGTCAAGATTGGGAAGGGTCAAGAGTATTCGAAGAGCAATTTTGAACTATGTCCAAAGGGCTATCAAACTGTGCATACCATTTGATCCAGCAGTGTCTCTTGTCTCTATTGGGCTTATATCCCAAAGAGATCTTAAAGAAGGGAAAGAGACCTGTATGACAAGAATGTTTGTGGCAGCCTTTTTGTAGTGGCAAGAAACTGGAAACTGAGTGGATGCCCATCAATTGGAGAATGGCTGAATAAATTGTGATATATAAATATTATGAAATATTATTGCTCTGTAAGAAATGACCAGCAGGATGATTTCAGAAAGGCCTGGGGTGACTTGCATGAACTGATGCTGAGTGAAGTGAGCAGAACCAGGAGATCATTGTATACAGCAACAGCAAAATTATATGATGGGCAATTCTGATGGATGTGGCTCTTTTCTTTTCTTTTTAAAATTTTTAATAGTTTTTATTTACCAAATATTTGAATGGGTAATTTTACAACATTGACAATTGCCAAACCATTTGTTCCAATTTTTCCCCTCCTTTCCCCCCCCCCGCCATGGCAGGTCGACCAATACATGTTAAATATGTTAGAGTATAAATTAAATACAATATATGTATACATGTCCATACAGTTGTTTTGATGAACAAAAAGAATCGGACTTTGAAATGGTGTACAATTAGCCTGTGAAAATCCAAAATGCAGGCAGACAAAAATAGAGGGATTGGGAATTCCATGTAGTGGTTCATAGTCATCTCCCAGAGTTCTTTCACTGGGTGTAGCTGGTTCAGTTCATTCCTGCTCTATTGGAACTGATTTGGTTCATCTCATTGTTGGAGAGGGCCAGGACGTGGCTCTTTTCAACATCAAGGTGATTCAGGCCAATTCCAATGACCTTGTGATGAAGAGAGCCATCTACACCCAGAGGATGTGGGGACTGAGTGTGGATCACAACATAGTATTTTCCCTTTTTTTGTTGTTGTTTGCTTGCATTTTGTTTTCTTTTTCATTTTTTTCCTTTTTGATCTGATTTTTTTCTTGTGCAGCATGTAAACTGTGGAAATATTATGTATAGAAGAATTGCATATATTTAACATATATTGGATTATTTGTCAATTAGGAAAGGGGATGGAGGAAGAGAGGAAAAACTTGTGAACACAAGGTTTTTGCAAAGGTAAATGTTGAAAGTTATCTATAAATGTTTTGAAAATAAAAGCTTCAATTAAAAAAAAAAAAGAGTATTCCAAATGGGAGCCTTGAACAGGCTATAAAGATACAGTCAGCGTGGAGGAGAGTGAGCCACAAGAATCTCTATTCCTGTACAGGAACTGTTCTTTTTCTTCCCCAGATATTCACAGACCATTCACTGAGGCAGGCAGCGGTTTAACTTTACTCTCTCCTGCATTCTTTTTGTCACCAGAACCAGACTTGGGCTATTATAAATCAGTGGTTCACATCTGGTCTCCAGATGTGATTCAAAATAATGGCTGTAGTAGACAAAATATCACTCTTCTTTGGGGGGAAGCCTAATTGTTTCTCAACAGATTCTTTGTTCTGGATATAATTCCAGCTCCTGTCTTCCAACCGTCCCTTTTCTTGAATCTTAAGAACATTGTTTTGCCTCGTTCACCAATAGCTTTGCTTATTATGAGAAAGATATTTACAATTGGACCTCAGTGGCTATTAATCCAGTAATGAAGGCACCCTGAAAGTATGGAAATCATGGAAAGTCTTACACAAGTAGGTTGATGTATGAACTGGATGGCTGGCATTTGAGAGAAACGAGGGAAAGAACGAACAAAGTTTTATCAATAAAATAAGGGTCTAGGACCTGAAGACAAAAGAATTGTAGAATTAAAAGCTCCATTTTATAGAGAAATTTTTGAAGGTACTTTTACTGCATATAGCTGCCTATGGGGACCCATGCAAGACATCACATTCCCTCTGTTGATCTGAATAAGAGTTGATGCTTTCATGAGAACAAAAGATATTGGGAGATTGTATCCATTAACAATAGGACATGAAGCTTTTGATGCTATGTTGCAGTGGTCATGGAAACATATGATCTCTTTAACTAATGCTGACAGCTACTAATCAATGATCAGTACGTCAGTCAAAGCATCTGCCTTTGAAAGATCAATGCGGCACAACCCTTTGTAACTTTTGACCTGCTCTCATAGACAAATTTATTCTATTGGCTCCAGACAAGAGGTTTCCCCTTCTTGCAGTTACTATGATAGTTGTCCCCCACTGTCACAGTCACATGAAAGCCCTAACAGATGACAGAAAATATATTTCTTTCTTATGCATCCTTTAGAATTACTATCCTTAATCAGAGGACACATTTTGTAATGGAGAAGGTTTAATACGGAGTCCATTACTATTTCATTAGCTGGATTCTGTATCTTCTGTACTATTCTCAGGCAACTGGTATGAATGATCTCAGGAATGCATACCTTTTATTTTGTATAACTTCACATGTGGTTTCTTAATGAGGGTTGGGGATAAGGAAGAGAATCTGGAACTCAAAAGTTTTAAAATAACAAATGTAAAAAATTGTTTTGAATCTAATTGGGGAAAATATTGGATAAATAAGAAAAGTAAAACAATAGTTTTCTTATTACCTCCCTGATTATTGGGTTGGGTCTCCTCTTTAAAGAAGATGACTTTCATTTAAAAAACAAAAACAAAAACAAAAACCCAATGTTCCTAGAATTGGGAGGGTTTTCTCATCGAACAGTTTCTTGGACGTGGTCTTCATGATGACACACTTGAAAAGGTTGAATTATTTTTGGTCCCACTTACCTTTCACTAACCCTTCCTTATTCCATCCCCTACGCAGAGTTGCTGAAGCCTTGAGGGTTTTTTTTGTTTGTTTGTTTGTTTTGTTTTGTTTTTCTGTATGTGGGGAGGGGTGTAAAAGCTAGAGATTTATTGTTATTTTGTGATTAATAATAAATTGTCAAATTGACACTTTCCCACAACTAAATACCACCATTCACCAATACAGAAGTTGGTACTTAACCAGACTGAGGAAACAAGGCAGAAAGAGCAGACATGTGAATATCATTGGTAACTCAACTTATATTTTGTGCCTGTGTACTCCATATTATTCCCACCAAGGAAAAGTGTTTGAACAGATTAGTGGGACAATATGGCCTCCACAACCTTTTTTGTAGTAAGCAGTTACAGAAGTAATAGAATGGAACTTCAATATTTCCCTTGATTTTATTGGTCTGTACCCATATTACTTGACCATATTTCAGTTTTTTAAAACTATACACAAAGGGGGAAAAAAACTGACCTAAGAGAATACTGAACCAGTCAGCCAAATATATGACTAACTTCTAGGTCATTTTTGGAATTGGTCCTAAAGGAATGTACCCTAACAGTTTGAGAATTAGGCAAACAGGATTTCTCTAGAAGAAAGGCTGTATAAAGAAAAGCCAAATGTTCTTACTACATAGTTAGAACAGCTCTTGATCTTTCATCTGTAAATTATATTTCTATACTACTCAATATCCATTTCAATTCAAACAGATTCTTGGTTACCAGGTATAATCCTGGTCTAATTTGGAGGCAGATTTCCTCCAAAATGTCTCCCTTTTGAGCCTCTGAAAAGCATAATGTTCAACTATTCTTGTAGGACTACCAAAACACTTCGGAAGCACAAATCATTTTTAAATTCATTTATTACCTGTGCACAAGAAGAACAGTTTTATTTTTACATGGTGATTAAAAGTAATTGAAATATCATGATACTTTCAGTGAAAGTAACATTTCTAATTACAAATCATAATGCATGTTAGAATCGCTATGGTAAAGCTGAAAAGCCTTAAAGTCTTACGCTTTTGATTCCTCTCAAGATTCTATATGATCCAAAGAAACAATTCAAATCATCCTTAATTTGTAAATCATCCTTTTCCTTAGGATGATTTGGATGACTTCCTAAAAAGGATCTATGGAACAAAAGGTAGAATTATTGGGAGATGTTTTTAATAGTATGGGAGAGGCAAAACTATTATTTTGAAATGCTGGCAATTAGGAATTTCCTCTGGGGGGAAAAGGAACTTATCGTTGATCTGGTATAATCTGGAGTTCTGAGACTGAAGGTGAAGTTTTGTGTAACTTCATAGAAGGGTATAAATTCTTAACACAGGCTTCTAAAAAGACCAAAATTTGGTATCATTCCTCTACTAGGCCTCCCAAGGATGGCGACTTGAGAACATTAAGAGTTAATACAGGGTGAGCCCTGGTAGCAACTCATGTCCCCAGCCTCTTAGCTGCCTTGATTAAATGGGAGCCAGTGACAGTGTTGAAAGTAGATTTATCTGATTCATGGACCTGCTGTTTCTGGTGCTGTTGCTAATCATTTGAATTGCTGTTTATATCAGAAAACCTACTAGGAACCACCCTAATATTTCCATTGAATGATTTCCATTTTTAATAGGACTATTTCTACTTTGTTCATTTTTTATATTGATGTAGTTTTTTTACTAAGACTGCTTACTCTTGGATTGTTTTAAGATTATTTTAGTGATAGCAGGTTACCTAGAATATTGTGGGGATCTTACAACCAAGAAGGGTGTAGTATAATTCAGCATGAATTGCTCTTCATCTGGAGTGTTCATCATGAAATGGGTGATTCCAACATAGTCCTTGTAACAAGGGCAGAACACAGGAGGCTCTACTGTTAAGTGGAAATGATATATCCAAGATGTCTTCACCTCTGATGCTGGGACTTTGTTTGAAGCTCAGACCTGTTTTATTTTGACTGGGCCTCTAAGTCCTTTAAGAGACCATTGGCTTCCTTGCTTCCCAAGGTTTTACTAGATTTCTTATTGCCCTTTAGGAAACTCCTATTGGATCTAGCATAATCATGTGCGATTGTGAAAGCATAGAAGGAGGCGATAGCTGTTTCATCAGAATTAATATCTTTTTAATGTTAGCATTTATAGTAATCCCTTTTGACCTTCATCACCAGTAAAATTTTTATTGCATTTTATGACCTTATTATATTAAGAAATGTTTACACTTCTCTAGCCTGAGTTAAACCTAGTCCAAAGTAAATCTCATATTTGGGGGAGGATGTGATTAAGAAGTCTTTGGATAAAGATTTCAAATGAGAAGGGAATCCTTACATTGATTTCATTTTTTATATATTTACTCATTGTTGGGAAGTGTTTTACCTCACACTATTTTTCCTAGTTTTGGAGCTAAGCAAAAAACTCTCAACTCTTTTCCACATGATGATTCTTAAATTATTCGAAGACCTCTCCCCTAAATCTTCTTTTCTTTTGGCTAAAAATCCCTAGTTCCTTTAATTGGCTTTCACATGGCATCAAAGTGAAACTCTCCACTAGTCTGCTTCCATTCCAATGAATTCTCTCCCAAAGGAGCCAAGATGAAGTCTACCCTAGAACACAGCTAGCAGCTTTTCCATGGCTGGCTGTAAGCAGAAGAGCACACTGATGTAAAGAGCCTGAAACATGACCCAAGAGAGCATAACCCCAAAGCCAGACTGGATTGGACCCAGTCTTTATAATGATAATATTTAAATAGTCAGGAGCCAAAAAGGAAACCAGATGCTGGAGTACAGATTCACTGTGGAGAGGTAATTATTAGATCAGGAGGTAAGATAGTAAGATACCATAGTAAGAAAATTAGCAATCAAATATTTCAATCCAACAATCTGGACACACTCTTTTATAAAACGATCAGTGAGAAGAATGGACAACACCTGTCAGATTGGCTAGAATGATAGGGAAAGGTAATGCAGAATGTTGGAGGGGATGTGGGAAAATAGAGACACTGATACATTGTTGGTGGAATTGTGAATACATCCAGTCATTCTGGAGAGCAATTTGGAACTATGCTCAAAAAGTTATCAAACTGGGCATACCCTTTGACCCTGCAGTATTGCTACTGGGTTTGTATCCCAAAAAGATCTTTTTTTTTTTTTTTTTTCCTGAGGCTGGGGTTAAGTGACTTGCCCAGAGTCACACAGTTAGGAAGTGTTAAGTGTCTGAGATCAGATTTGAACTCGGGTCCTCCTGAATTCAGGGCTGGTGCTCTATCCACTCCGCTACCTAACTGCCCCTCCCAAAGAGATCTTAAAGAAGGGAAAGGGACCTGTATGTGCAAGAATGTTTGTGGCAGCTCTCTTTGTGGTGGCCAGAAACTGGAAACTGAGTGGATGCCCATCAATCGGAGATTGGCTAAATAAATTGTGGTATATGAATGTTATGGAATATTATTGTTCTGTAAGAAATGACCAGCAGGATGATTTCAGAAAGGCCTGGGGAGACTGACAGGAACTGATGCTGAGTGAAATGAGCAGGACCAGGAGATTGTTGTATATTTCAACAACAATACTGTATGATGATCAATTCTGATGGAGGAGGCCATTTTCAACAATGAGATGAAACAAATCAGTTCCAATAGAGCAGTAATGAACTGAACCAGCTACACCCAGCGAAAGAACTCTGGGAGATGACTATGAACCACTACATAGAATTCCCAATACCCCTAATTTTGTCCGCCTGCATTTCGGATTTCCTTCACAGGCTAATGGTACACTGTTTCAGATTCTTTTTGTACAGCAAAACAACTGTTTGGTCATATACACATATAGTGTATATAATTTATACTTTAACATATTTGACATGTATTGGTCAACCTGCCATCTGGAGGGGGGAAGGAGGGGAAAAATTAGAACAAAAGGTTTGGCAATTGTCAATATTGTAAAATTACCCATGCATATATCTGGTAAATAAAAACTATTAAAATAAAAAAAGAATGGACAAATATAAAATGGGCACGTGTGGGGAGGCAACTAATGCTTAGATTTCTTCTTCCTCTGCTCATCCTTGCTCCCTTCTTGTCTCAGGTATGGGCGGCTAGGTGGCACAGTGGGTAAAACACCAGCTCTGGAGTCAGAAGGATATGGAATCAAATCCATCCTCATTTACTTTGTAGTTGTGTGACCCTGGACAAGACACTTAACTCTGTTTACTTCCATTTGCTCATCTATACCATGAACTGGAGAAGGAAATCACAAACCCCTCATTATTTGCCAGGAAAATCCCAAATAGGGTCACGGAGTTGGACGTGAGTGAAACAATTCAACAATAACAATTCTCATGAACGGCCATTGTCTCTGCCAAGCATTGTTCTTCATTGGTCTCGTACAGACGCTCTTTGATGATATTTTGATGGCTGCTTTTGGTATCTTCAGGTCACAATATTGTAAAGCTTTCAGCTTTTGCCTTTAGCTGGAGTCTCATTTGCTACCTGTTCTTTATGGGGGAATGTTGGCTCTGTTTTAGCTCTTTTAGCTTAGGAAATGGAGACTTTTTGCTATGAATCCTTTAAAAATATATATAGTTCAGGGAAGTTCAGATAAAGATCACTGATCTACAGAGGGAACATTAACAAACTCTATTGTTACTGACAAATAGAGAACAGCAGCCAGGAGCAGGAACACGGAGGTGTGTGGTGTCCTGGTCCTCAGAATAGTGAGGTGCGGTTCAGTGGGGAGCTGTAACCATGCTCCAAAGGCACGAGCCCCTCGGGACTGCACTTATGTATTGTTTGAGAGAGAGCCAATATGATATCAATAGGAGACTAAGCAGTTATCTGTAGGGTGAATAAAGGTATAAGAGTAAGGAATGAGGAGCAAAAAAGTAGGAAATCTAGTCCTAATGATAACCATTCCAGCATTTTATACATAAAAGGGTTATGTCCAGTCTCTAGATTTAATACATTTGACATACTTCTTCCCCTTGGGGTGGAGGTAGTGGGATGGGGACCGAGGCTGTTCTAGACAAATCATTTTTCATTCATCGACTGAAAAGCAGAAACCTCAGAACCCAGGCACTAGGGGGAAACATTCTTAGGCTTTTAGGTTTTTGTTTGTTTTTTTCCCCCACATATGACACTGCCTTCAGAACCTTTGGTAAGAATGGACTTTTCTTCCCAGAAGATTTCCTGCTCTGGAAACCATATTCTTTGGAACACAGAGGGCTGCTCTCAGTTTACACATGCTTTCAAATAAATCTTTTTTCCCCACTTAGGTTTTCTCTTCCTCAGGGGCTAGATCTCTGTCAGAAAACTTTAGTCTGACTTAGGGTCAGAAAGTCTATGTAAGTTATAAAGATAGTCCCTTAGCTTCAAAAGGCCAAGGTCTCCCAGTCTATATAACTCTATTTCCTTTTTATTTGCCAAACTAATTTTGAGTCAGCATCTATTTAGATTCTACTCTTTCAATAAATGGTAAAAGGGCCTTGGGATAAGAGTTCCCAGTTTCTCAATTTCCAAAACTCTTTTGCATCCCAAGAAGATGAGGTGAAAGGGGAAAGGAGACAGGAACAAAGCTAAACCAACAAAAAGACAAGTCATTGTCTTCTGGTCTAATGACATTGTTGGCCTATTAAAAGTATACAGGACTAGCAAACTTTCCCATGCTTTGAGTTCATCAACTATTAGGGCCTTTTGTAAACAGTAGTACAGAATTATAGATTTAGAATTTATTTTATTTTTAAGTTTATTTCTAATATACTTTGTTTTATGAATTATGTTGGGAGAGAAAAATCAGAGCAAATGGGAAAAACCATAAGAGAGATTAATAAACAGGAAAAAAAAAGTGAAAATAGCATGTGTTGATTTACATTCAACTTCCTTAGTTCTTTCTTTGATTTGCAGATAGCATTTTCTCTCCAAAATCTATTGGGATTCCTTTGGATCACTAAACTAACTGAGAAGAACCAAACTTTTCATAGTTAATCAATAGATTTAGAATATAAAAAGAAAGTTAAAGAAAAATAACTTATGTTTGCCCCCCCCATCCACTTCATAGATGAAGTAGGTGAGTCAGTCCCAGAGAGATTGCATGACTTGCCCAATGTCACTCAGCTAGTAAAGGTCTGAGCCAGGATTCAAATTCAAGTCTTCCTGACTTCACTAGTTTCTACTCAATATCATACTACCTCTCTTACTGTTCTTCATTTTATATTTTACCTTATAGCCATTTATGTCTAACTTTCTCCCTACCCCAATCCAGTCTTCTGCCAAGGAAACTTTATTTTCCAACATTTATTTTTCATCCCAGCAGCAAGGATATCCTGGCTGTTCCACCACCAAGACACTCCATCTCTCAGCCCTGGCTGTCTCCCAGCGGCCAGTTATTGATCAGGACACCTGGGGATGGCTCTGCATGCAATGGGAGCCCTTGGCCTTTTTAAGTTAAGGAACTGAACTGTCTTTACCTTCCTTTTGCATCCCCAGCACTTAGCACAGTGCCTGGCACATAATAGGTGCTTTCTAAACATTTGTTGGTTAACTTTTCTAAAACATCAGTTGGACCACATGACCCCTGAGCTTCAATGTCTCCCTGTTTTTCCACAATCAATATAGACTCTGATCCAGCTACCCTAGGGCGCTTAATAGTTTTTGAATATGATGTTCCATCTCTTATGTCCTCCATAACTTGCATGCACTCCTTCGTCACCATCTCTCGATTTTCTTGGCTTCTTTCAAGAAGGTTCATATCCTACCTTTGTTTTTATTTTTTATGAAAGCTTTTTATTTTCAAATCATATGCATGGATAATTTTTCAATATTTACCCTTGCAAAATCTTGTGTTCCAATTCCCCCCTTTCCCTCCACCCTCTCTCCTAAGTGACAAGTAATTTGTCTATCTGTCCAGGTTACTTATACCTTCGGAATCTAATACTTAATGTGCAACAAGAAAATGGTATCTACACACATATATTGTATCTAGGTAATATTGTAACACATGTAAAATGTATGGGATTGCCTGTCATCAAGGGGAGGGAGTAAAGGGAGGGAGAGGGTAATTTGGAAAAATGAATACAAGGGATAATGTTATAAAAAAAATTACTCATGCATATATAATGTCAAAAAATTTATAAATAAAAATTTAAAAATAAAAATAAAAATGAATATTAAAAAAGTAATTCAATATATTTAACACAGTAAAAAATATATGTTAAATCCAATATATGTATACATATTTATATAATAATCTTGTTGCACAAAGAAATTTCAGAACAAAAAGGAAAAAAATGAGAAAAATTAAAATGCACGAAAACAACATCAAAAAGAGTGAGAATGTTATATTGTGAACCACACTCAGTTCCCAGTCTTCTCTCTGAGTGTAGATGGCTCTCTTCCTCTGGCATCAATCATCTCATTATTGAAGAGAGCCACGTCCATCAGAACTGATCACTGTACAGTTTTGTTGCCATGTATGATGATTTCCTGGTTCTGTTCATTTTACTTTGCATCAGTTCATGTCTTTCTAGGCCTCTGTGAAGTCATTCTGCTGGTCATTTCTTATATGTTCTATAATAATCCCTAACACTCTTATATCATAACTTATTCAGCCATTCTCCAACTGACGGGCATCCCCTCAGTTTCCAGTTTCTGGACATTACAAAGAGGGCTGCTATAAGCATGTTTGCACATGTGGGTCCCTTTCCCTCCTCTAAGATCTCTTTGGGCATATCCTACCTTCAATAAGAGACCTATGCTGGCCAATTTGCCAATGGCTTGCTCTCACAGATATTTTCAGCTACTCTTTACATACATACATAGCAATCCTCAAAAAATACTGACTTGAAGAATGTGATGATGAATTTGCATCTTGTACATACGTAAGTACCTGATTATTTACATATTTTTTCCTCCATTTAAATGTACATTGGAGGGAGACTGCTTCCCTTCTAAGTATCCAAATTTTGCTTGTATTGAATTGTTCATGCAATGTCACCTATTTTATATTTAGTAATTGTCTCTATCTTGTTTGGTTAAGAATAGTATCTCTTAGCTGTATGAGGTATATGATCTGCTTCTACTATAATTTTTTAAATAGTATTTAATTTTAAGGCCTCATATCCATTTAAAACAGATTGTGGGGTATAGTGTAAAGGTTTTGTTTTAAGCCAGACTATTTTTGTTTTCCTGGTAGTTTTTGTCCAATGGGGAGTTTTGTCATAAGTAATTTGTTTTAAAGATTTTGCAAGGGTCAATACTGAAAAATTACCCATATATAAATATATCTTGTAAATAAAAAGCTATAATTAAAAAAAATAAGTAATTTGTTTTCCAGTTGATTAAATTCTAGGTTATTGAGTTCCATTGCTTCTTCTTTGAACTAGTCCTGTTCATTAGTTTTCTTAATTTCATTTTTGTATGTGTGTCCTTTTTCAGAGAGGATTTCTCTCCTCCATTTCTTTCTTTTAACTAGTCTAAAATCCCACTCTCTAGTTCATGGTCCCTCTAATTATTTTGTCTCTCATCATTCTCTGTATTCCATTTGCAATAAAAACTTTCAAAAGATTCATTCTGGCTTCTTCCCTCTAGATTCCCTTTTTTCCATTGTGCCTCATTTCTTGTAGCTATCAGAGAAGATGTTGTCCCGTAATACACTTCTTCTCAACCTCAAAATACTGATCTACATCCTCCCTTTGGTTATCATGGTGTCACTGTTTTGTTTGCCTCAAAACCTCCCTAGGTCCATGCCTTCCTACTCCCTCAAATACCAGTTACTCTTAGGAATTCCAATTCCTTCCCTCCTAAGGTAGAATGGATGGTCTTTTAAAGGATCAAGTTCCTCAGATCACACCCAAAATGTTCCCATCTCCCTTTACAGAAAATCTATCTTTACCCACAAGAGCAGTCATCAGTCAGACCCCCTCCTACCATCAAAGCAGTGCCCCTTTATCCCCCTTTCCTTCCCAATCTTTCACATGTCCCAACATTTTGTAACAGTTCTACGGAACACTAATTCTTCCTGCACTTCTTTGTTTTGTTTATACCTGGTTTTCTAAAAATGTTCCAAATACTTATTATTGAGTATCCATCTTTTTTCCATTTATAGTTAAACTCAGATTTGCAGGGCAGGTGAGTTGGGCTGTATTCAGAGCTCCATTGCTCTTTGGAACATATTCTGTGAGTACAGAAGTCTTGTTATTCAAATTTTCTTTCCTTTCCTATCTGAAAGTCATCCTCTCTGTCATTTGCAGAATTTGTTTCTTGAATTGCTCCACTTAATCATAATGAATCTAGGATCTTAGATTTTTTTGTTTTCCTGAAGGCAATATATGTTCCTTCAATTGGTATTTCATTTTCCATATTTAAAATTTTTCTTGTATTATTTCTTGCATTGTGGTTTTCAGGTTTCTCATCTGACATGTTCTTCTGGGAGACCTATGATTATCTCTTCACATCCTGTCTTCAAGATCAGTGTGGTTTGCTTACATGCCGAGTATATTTTCTTTTAATCGTTCTTTTATTTCTTTGGTGAGAATTGCCATCATGATTTTTGTCCAGGCCATGAATTCTTTCACAATTCTTGTTTCTTGCTTGAAACCCCCAGAAATAGTATATTTTGTGGTTCTCTTCTCATTCTAGAGGATCCTTGGTCTGATAAAAATGTTTCTTTCCTGTGTTTTCTAGTATTTATTCACAGCTGCCTGTACTCTCTAGATCTAGAGGCTTTAAAAAATCTCATTTTTTTGTGTCCTTGATGTTTTTCCTACTGATTTACTTGCTTATTTCAAGGTCTTTAATTTGGCAATTTCAGTCTCCTTAACTTTCCCTAATCATTTTGTGATTCCCTCCCCCAAGTGATATTTCCTTGGGAGGCTCAATTGCAAAAGCATCTCAGACTTCTTCCAGGCTAGGGAATTAATTCATAGTTTCCACATAGCCTCACTGGGTGTCATCAGTGGGGAGATGGGTAAAGTGAGCTAAGATATTAACTTTTTATAATTTACTTTTGGATTCTGAGTGTGCTAAACCATAGAGACAGATGAAGTTGCACATAATTTCCATTTTGCAAAAGTTCCAGAGATTAGACATTTACCTAATCTACCACTCTGTTGGTCATGTGACTGAACATCCATCTTCATTTCCACTTTTGATTTCTGCTTTTGCTCTTCTTTCATCATGTGAGTTCAGGAGGGGAAAGAATAAACATTTACCTAGAGCCAAATATGTACCAGGCACTGTGCTAAGTTCTTTATTTATATTAACATATTTGATCATAGCAACCTTGTAAGATGCATGCTGCTAATCCCATTTTATAATTGAGGAAACTGAAACAAGAGGTTAAATGAAGAATCTTTTATTAATATTTTTTATTTTATAATTATAACATTTTTTTGACAGTATACATGCATGGGTAATTTTTTACATTATCCCTTGCACTCACTTCTGTTCCAACTTTTCCCCTCCTTCCCTCCACCCCTTCCCCTAGATGGCAGGCAGTCTTATACATGTTAAATATGTTATAGTATATCCTAGAAACAATATATATGTGCAGAACTGAATTTTTGTTGTTCTTGTTGTTGCAAAGGAAGAGTTGGATTCAGAAGGTAAAAATAACCTGGGAAGAAAAACAAAAAATGCAAACAGTTTACACTCATTTCCCAGTGTTCCTTCTCTGGATGTAGTTGTTTCTGTCCATCATTGATCAATTGGAATTGGATTAGCTCTTCTCTATGTTGAAGATATCCACTTCCATCAGAATACATCTTCATACAGCATTGAAGTGTACAGTGATCTCCTAGTTCTGCTCGTTTCACTCAGCATCAGTTGATGTAAGTCTCTCCAAGCCTCTCTGTATTCCTCTTGTTGGTCATTTCTTACAGAGCAATAATATTCCATAACATTCATATACCATAATTTACCCAACCATTCTCCAATTGATGGACATCCATTCATCTTCCAGTTTCTAACCCTTTTTTGTGGGGCTGCCACAAACATTTTGGCACATACAGGTCCCTTTCCCTTCTTTAATATTTCCTTGGGATATAAGCCCAGTAGCAGCACTGCTGGGTCAAAGAGTGTGCACATTTTGATAACTTTTTGGGCATAATTCCAGATTGCTCTCCAGAATGGTTGGATTCTTTCACAACTCCACCAACAATGCATCAGTGTCCCAGTTTTCCCACATCTCCTCCAACATTCATCGTTATTTGTTCCTGTCATAGCCAATCTGACAGGTGTGTAGTGGTATCTCAGAGTTGTCTTAATTTGCATTTCTCTGATCAATAGTGATTTGGAACATTCTTTCATATGAGTGGAAATAGTTTTAATTTCATCATCTGAAAATTGTCTGTTCATATCCTTTGACCATTCATCAATTGGAGAATGGCTTGATTTCTTATAGAGTCAGTTCTCTATATATTTTGGAGATGAGGCCTTTATCAGAACCTTTAACTGTAAAAATGTTTTCCCAATTTGTTACTTCCCTTCTAATCTTGTTTGCATTAGTTTTGTTTGTGCAGAAACTTTTTAATTTGATATAATCAAAATTTTCTATTTTGTGATCAATAATGCTCTCTAGTTCTCCTTAGGTCACAAATTCCTTCCTCCTCCACAAGTCTGAGAGGTAAAATATCCTATGTTCCTCTAATTTATTTATGAATTCATTCTTTATGCCTAAATCTTGGGCCCATTTTGATCTTATCTTAGTGTGTGGTGTTAAATGTGGGTCCATGCCTAGTTTCTGCCATACTAATTTCCAGTTTTCCCAGCAGTTTTTGTCAAATAATGAATTCTTATCCCAAAAGTTGGGATCTTTGGGTTTGTCAAACACTAGATTGCTATTTTTATTCACTATCTTGCCCTGTGAACCTAACCTATGCCACTGATCAACTAGTCTATTTCTTAGCCAATACCAAATGGTTTTGGTGACTGCTGCTTTATAATATAGTTCTAGATCAGGTACAGCTAGACCACCTTTATTTGATTTTTTTCCCATTAATTCCCTTGAAATTCTCGACCTTTTGTTCTTCCATATGAATCTTCTTGTTATTTTTTCTAGGTCATTAAAATAGTTTCTTGGGAGTCTGATTGGCCACCTTCTAAATGAAGAATCTTAATGATATAATTTTTATTGACCTTGGTTGTACTATTTGTTTATCCTTCTTACGTTTTGTTATGGATGTTTGAGAAGCAAATAATTTCTTCCAATGTGGTTTTATTTCTGTGCCTGTTTGAACACTTTTAAAAACTTCAATATCCATCATTTTTCATTTGTTAAGATAAGGGCATTTGTTTGCAGGGTAGGATGCAGATTGCATCCTTTAAAAATTTAAATTCATTAAGAAGTTTATTTTCTGACCAGCAGGAGGAATACAGAGAGGCCTGGAGAGACTTATATGAACTGATGCTGAGTGAAATGAGCAGAACCAGAAGATCGCTGTACACTTCAATGCTGTATGAAGATGTATTCTGATGGAAGTGGAAATCTTCAACATAAAGAAGATCCAACTCACTTCCAGCTGATAAATGATGGACAGAAACAACTACACCCAGAGAAGGAACACTGGGAAGTGAATGTAAAATATTAGCACTACTGTCTATCTACCCAGGTTACTTATACCTTCGGAATCTAATACTTAATGTGCACAAGAAAATGGTATTTACACACATATATTATATCTAGGTTATACTGTAACACATGTAAAATGTATGGGATTGCCTGTCATCTAGAGGAGGGAGGAGAGGGAGGGAGGGGAAAATCTGGAAAAATGAATACAAGGGATAATGTTATAAAAAATTACTCATGCATATATACTGTCATAAAAAATTTTATAATTATAAAATTAAAAAAAAGTTTGCAAAAAAAAAGTTTATTTTCCATTCCAAATTCTTTCCCTTTCTACTATTCCTGTTACCTCTCCTTAAGAAAGCAAGAAAAACAAAATCCATTACAAATATGTGTAGTCACACAAAATAAATTACAACATTAGCCATATAAGACCAGTAGCCCACCACCAGAAAAAAAGGGAAAAAATATGCTTCAATCTGAACTGAATCAATTTCCTCTCTGGAGTGGGCAGCATACTTCATCCTGAGTCCTTTGCAGGTGTAATTGGTTATTAGAAATCAGATTATTAGGTTATTAGATTATCAGGTTACTAGATCAGCGTTCCAAATTGGTCTTTTAAAATTGAATAACCTTACAATTTAGTTATGTAAATTGTTCTGGTTTTCCACACTTGTATCACTTTATCAATACAGGAATGCTCTTCATCACTTCTTATAATAAATTGTGGAGTATTCTATCCCATTCACATACCCTAACTTGTCCAGTTAGTCCTGATGGGCACACTCCCTTAGTTTCCAATTCTTTGCCACCATGAAGACTGTAGGTCTGTTTTCCTCTTTTTGGATCTCTTTGTGGACCAGACCTAGTCGCAATATTGCTGAGTCAAAGGGTAAGCAGTTTAATAGCTTCTTGGGTAAAATTCCAAACTGCTATCCAGAATGGTTGCATCAGTTTAAAGCTTCAAGTCATTAAAATACCCATTTCCCCCACACCCCCTCCAGCATTTGTCATTTTCGTTTTTTTGTTGACTTTTACAATCTTTGGCTGATACAGAAGGTCATATTTTCTATTATTAGTATCTTCCCTATTGGGGAAGTTTGTCTGCTTACTTTCAAGGTCTTTTTTCTTATTTACTTCTGGACAAAGGAAGTAAACAAAACTGACCCTAACTGGGTATTGGGCTTTCCCTCAGACTCAGTGGGGTACCATAGAGTCACACAGTTTCTCTTGTTCTTCAGTTCTCTAGATGATTTCCTTTATAGCACTTTTGCTGTAGCCTGACCAAACGTCTGCCTTTTGGGTTTGAGACACTGAGAAGGGAAGTGATCTATAGAAAAGAGTCTAATTGGAAGCCAGTGGATTGGTTTATGCAGCCCTACTACCAAAACAGGGTAGGCAATGGGGTGGAAGGCAGAATGAGCAATGAGGAATTATTATCCTCCTTGACTGGTCATTCATTTAGCTTTTACCTAGTTTGAGTTCTTGTCCCAGTGAAATCAGTTGAAACTGCATTGTCTCCTGCACATAATTCCTATATTGGAAAAGTTTGAGAGGATCAGAGAAAATGTCTAGGCCTTCATTTGGTTTTGGTTATGTGTGCAAAAAAACTCTTATTTGGATCTCTCTGCTTTCAATCTGTTCCTCCTCTAATTCATCACCCACACATGACAAAATCTTCCTAAAGCACAGATTTGACCATGTCACTCTGGTTCAAAAATCCTCAGCAGCACCTACTGTCTTTAGGCTAAAATGAAAGCTATTTAACAGTTGCAATTCTCACATCTGGCTCCAACCTACCGTACTTCCCTTGAGGCATTCTATTCTAGCCAAGCTGTACTTTGGCATGAAATTCTCTCATACACCTGGCCGCCACAGGCCATTCCAAGGGTCAGGGATGTGCTCAGAATTCTTTTCCCACTTCTTAGGGTTTCAGCTCAGGTATCACATCCTACTTTCTTCCTCTCAAGCCCCTCTCCACCTCCTATCCCCAAGTTGTTCTTCCTCTTCAAGCTGCCTTGTCTTCATCCATCTATGTACATGTAGCATATGCTTCCTTGCAGAAGTATAAGTATTTTTGTTCTTATAGTCTTAGGTCCTATTAGAGTAACAACACAGTAGGCACTTAAAAACGTTTAATAATGTTATTTTATAAACCCAACTAGCCCACTAGGAAACTGATGATATTGTTCCATGACAACCAACAAGAGAACTCCTATAAATGGAAGACATTTATAATAAAGGAGATCAGTATAACCACTGATAAATCAGCCCACCCTGACACAACTGTACCCAAATATATTCCCTCCAGCATAGAGTTCTGGTGTCAAAGAGGGCAGGCATTTGATCATTTAAGCCAAAGCTTCTCAAACTATGGATCTCGACTCCATACAGGGTGATGAACTGAAAGTAAGGGTTGCAAAAAATTTGGCAACAGAACATGCAGAAACCTTTTACTGTCTATGACCCACGGCATCAAATATTTGGCAAGATTTAATTCTTTATGTAAAAATAAATGAGCACATCTATTTCATTAGTATACAAATTTGCTTTCATCTTTAATAAATGGTAAAATTATAAGCATACTAAAGAATGATTTTATGATTTATTATCAGTAAATGTTTGATTTGTATATCTAATTTTAAATACCTATGTCTGGGATCACATAAAAATTTCTTGGACAAAAAGGAGTGGTGAATGGAGAAAGTTTAGGAAGCCCTGATTTAAACTTTTTACTTTGAATTTGCTATTAAAATGATTAATTTTTAATTCAATTATTAAATTATTTAAAATAAAATTTCATCAATTTTTTAAAAATTAATTTTAAAACTTAAAAAAAATTAGAAAAGTCTGCCTGCAAGGGCGGTGTATCACTCATCTGCTTATGAACTTAAGTCTCCTTGCAGTAGGCGCTTCACAATGACTGCCCTTCCAGGATTCCCATACTCTTACAGAGTCTGGCCATTTTTTTTACATGCCGGTGCATGCCTGTGTGCAGCCCGTCCCAATGTTGGGGAGGGGTTCTCTCTGCTCACCTCCAAGGCTTCCTCTACTCCAATTCTCCTAATTGTTGTTTCCTCCTCTTCTCCTACCCATACACAGAAGGTAAGATTCTTGAAGCTAGAAGCTTCTTTATGTTCCTATATTTTGTGCCTAGTACTTACTACATTAAGACTTCAGAAAATTCTCTGAACACTTTAGGTGGGATATTTATTCTTCCTACTCTTTTGAGTGAATATGGCTGTAACTTGGCTACAGTGACTTCTCTGAGTATTAGTCCAATGCGACTGCACAGGGCTGTGGAAAGTGCACTGTAGCTGGGAGTCAGGAGACCTGGGCTCAAAATTCAGCCTCTACTCGATTACCTTTGTGACCATGGGCAAGTCGCATAAATTGTATTGGCCTCGATTTCCCATTGATAAAATGAAAGAGGTTGCTCTTGATCACCCCCAAGATCCTTTCCAGCTCATCCATCATCCTAAGCCTAGCAAAAGGTCAGTGAAGCCCTTGCGGTGCATGACTCAGGTTATAACCCTGGTGACCTCTCATTTGGGCTGTTGTGCTACCATTACTAAGGCCAGATGTCAGAAGCCCACACTTGAGCATGGGAAGCTTGGCTGGTAACAACCTATACCTTAGGTACTTGTTATGAAGGCATCATTTAGCATTGAAAAAAATGGATACAACACATGTACTAATTATTGCTAAGTTTATTGTATTGTGTGAACCATTTACTAAGGGAAAAAAAACAACTACATACTTTTAACTAATACATAAAATCAATACCTAGTTTACAAGTTCAAAATTCAATACAATAAAACACTGTTTCATACAAAACATTAAATGGCTTTAAAAAGCAAATACCCTAACCCACAATGTCCTTTTCCTTTTGTAAAATTGAGGAAGACAACAATGATAAAAATACACATATTTATATAAATACAGTACACATATAACTAGTAACCCAGTCAGCGATCAAGACTAAACACAGAATTATTCACATTACACCATTTAATACTGGTCACGCTTAAACATTTCAGGAATGGTCATTCAATAAGAATATCTCTAGATTTTTCATAATTTTTTTCTTATCTTTTCCTATAGATACACCTAGTAATTTGTATTGTTAATTTTCTCATGCTGAATTTATTAGGAAATTCCAAATTTCTGTAGAATTCAGAATAATTCGTCAACAAAGCTTGAAACTTTTTTTTGGTTGTTGTTATTAAGCTAGAATAAAGAAAATTGAAATAAACAGTCATTCATTCAGTGAAATAAAATGATGGATTTTCCCCAAATCCTTTAAGAATTTTTCCTTAGATAAATGATTTTATCCTTGACTAGTTTCAACTTTACTTTTATTCTTTTTTTTTTTTTTTAAGTTTACAAACTTTACTGGCATCTAACAGGCATGATTGGTAACTGGATCCCCACCTTAGGCATGGAGATGAGAGCCAACAAGAGGCTCCTGGGATTTCTCTTTAGATTAGTACTGAAACTACAAATAAACCTGCTTTTAAAAATATGGTTTATGAAGAAACATGGGAACAAAAAAAAAAAAAAAAAAGGATGAAACAGACAAACTAGAGACTATGGACTATGCATACACATCTTGTTCTCTGAAAGCAGCAAGCAATAGTTTGTGAAATGCAAAGATGACTCGAGTGGAGGCACAATAGAAAGACTGGATTGAGAGCTCTCATGCTGGCTGTCAGTGTAGGGCAAACCCCTCTAACTTCGGGGCCCTGTTTGATAGGCTGATCTCCACAGCCCCTTTTGTTATAAGATGCTATGAACATACATTGCTACTGTCACTTTTATTATCTAGCCATACATCTCTTATCTCACCTTGCAGAATATATTAAGTACCTCTTTGCATACAGCCTCCTCTCCCCCTAGCCTCTTGATCTTGTTTATGTATTCTAACAAAAATTAAATCATACACTTTTTGATCAATTAAATTGTGTTTCTAAACACATATTCTGGGGGTGGGAAGATGGACCATACAAATACATTTTACTTGAAGAGTTCAGCATCCTTCCTTGAAGGCTAAGTGAAAGCTGTTGAAGAGGGGAAGTTAAGAAAAACAAAAACAAAACAAAACAAAACCAACCCAACCTTTTGTTTGCTTGCCTTAAAGTAAGGAGACCAAAGAATGAAGAAAATGAAGGATACCAACCACATAAACAAACTTCCAAGGCACATCCGAGCATGCATGCATGATTTGGTTTAGTATTGGCAAGTGACACTACTGGAACTTAGCTATTAAAAAAGAAAACTCAGGTTCCTATACACAAATCAGAGTTAAGTGAATTAATTTTTTAAAAAATATTTATTTGGAAAAAGTTAGCTTTTTTAAAACAAAGTTTTGAATCGACATTTTCACTATGTCACTTATTCCAAGTTAATTCTATTCACTGAATGGCTTTTTATCAGTCTCTTCCTTCCAAGCATAAGAGATATTAGGGCAAACTCTTTCCCTTGATCTTCCCTTCCCCTCATCTCTTATGTCCTCAGACAACAATTCTCTAACTTGAAGTGAATAAAAAATAGGCTCACAAATTCTTCAGATTTCTATTGGGAAGAGAAGAAATTTAATTGTTTCTGACTGATTATCTTAATTCACTTTAAGATCTAATGAGGAAGACAGTGAAAGTCTTCACTGAATATTAACAGCCACAAATTCTTTCCCATCTTCTCCTGAATAGTCTGCATGGACAAATTTCTCTGGCCTGGTTTAGTATACAAACATGGAAAAACTTTCAAACAAAATAAAACCTTACACATACTTCAAGCTTAGAGCAGAGTAAAAGGCAACCAGGGTGAAGAGAAGAAACATAGGGTTGCCAGAAAAAATGCTTCCCATAGTAACACTAAGTTTAACTGGTGGGTTTTTTGGAGGGGGGGGTAAGAGTATGTGTGGGCAGAGGGGAAAAGGAGATGAGAAACTTGAGCTCAATTCAGTCATTCCTTCAAATGCCACTCTACATTTAGTGGAATTCAGGATGTTTACTAAGGCAATCCAAAGACAGAGACTTGTTTAAACAATAAAACCACTCTATTTTATAACATTAAAAAAATAAGGGAAATAATGCCAAGTGATTTCAAAAGTGGGGTTAAAGTACAGAAAAGGGCTAAAATTACCCACTTTACACTTCTAAAAAAAAGAATGAATTTTGATAATAGTGTTTTTAAAAATTCCCGTGGACATTTAACTTCTACCAGGGAAAATAATAATAATAAAAAATAATGAGGGGTATTGAATACAAGTCACATTAAAAGAAAAATTATGTTTTTACAACTATATTCTGAATGACAGAGATACAGTTAGAAAATATGGATGGGAAGCAAAAAATTATACAAGGAAAAATTTTAACAGTTAAAAGAACTTCAAAGCTTCCAACACAACTCCCTGGGATAATGTGCCTGAGGAACACTATGTGGCATGACAAAGTACCAGGGAACAATTTCAGACTAGGATCAACACTCAAGATTGTTGCCTTAATCGTCCCATGGGATTTTGTGTATTTTTCTTCCAAGTATGTTTGCTGCCTGATTTAAGAATCGAGATAATTTTAAAGACAAAATAAAACTAAACTTTTGTAAAAGTTAAGGCTTTATGAGGAGGTCTACAAACAAACATTTAAGGCACATAAGGATCTTCAAGTCACTATTAAAATCCAATATATAAAAACTAGTTCCTTCCCTCATCCTTGCTCTCCTCCAAGATATGGCAGATTTAGTTTGTAATGATATTAAATATAAAAGGAAAGCCCTCAAAACTGAAAATTTTCATGAACACCTGGTACAATTTTGCACAGAAATACCCTTTTCTGGATTAAGCACCACTGGTACCAGTCAATCAGGAGACCATTTTCAGCTCTCCTCTTTATCTCCCCACCTCGGCAGTGCTGTAGTCCTTTAAATACGATTTTCCTCCTCTTTGGCGGCTTCTAGGGGGGTCTGCTGGGCCGACCCCACAGCCTTATTAGCTTCTTTCTGCTTCTCAATATTATCTATGTTGGTCTCCTCCTCTTTCCCTTCCTTTTTCAGTTCCTCTTCTGCTTTCTGCTCTTTTGCCAAAAGACGGTAATTGATACCCATGCCAATAAAGAGGTAGATGCCCGAGATGATCAGGATGACACCACAGGCCCAGTACGTGTATTTGTAGTTTCCATATATGTCATTGAGACGACCTGAAGCAAGCCAAAAAGGAAGAGACATTCCCTGGTTAGCAAGATGAGACCTTCCCCACTTCCCAAGACGCTAACGCCAAACTTGAGTCTTTCTATATATTTCAAAGTTACAAACTACAATCTTCGAGGCAGTAAGATTCAGTTAGGGGCCATGGATCACTGAAGACCACATGGATCACCTGGGCTTGAGGTAGATTCTACAGGCTTCTTATTCCTGGAAGCTTTAGAATGAAAGATATGGAACTAAGGTCATCAGCCCAACAATCTCATTTTAAACAATAAGAAGTTAAGGCTTAGGAAGAAAAATATCTAAAGAGCATTCTTCTTGTCAGTAAAATAAACAAAAGCCAGGAGCTTTAATTTGTCAATTAAATTAATACGAATTAATAAGCCTAGTATTATTTCCTCCTTTACTACTTACTCTCCAACAGAAAAGTCACAATAGATCTTCAGGCATGAAGCATTCTCAGAAAGATCAAGTTCTTCCTTTGTATATTTTTACAAAGTCTCAGAATTTATAAGATTGAAAGTTTACCATAGGCCATCTGTCTGAGCCACACCCCAAAACAATTCCCATTATAATATCCAGCCTCTATATGAAGTAACTTAATGAGAACTTACTATTTCTGAAAGCAACTCAACCCAACTTTCACAAACAGCTTTAATTGTTAGCATAGTTTTCCTGGAACCCTATCTAAACATTTCCCTTGGGACTTTCCATCCATTATTCCTAGTTCTTTCCTTTAAGAACAAATAGAGTAAGTCTAATCCTTTCCAATCCTTTCCAACCATCAAATTATTCTGTATTTATTTTATACATGATTTGTAAATACTTAAATATATATTATCTATCTCCTTCTTGGTAGATAATACCCACCAAGTACTTAACCCTGCAGATATTCTCATTTAACAGATTTGCTTAGCATATAGTAAACCTAAATTAATGCACATTAATATGCAAGAATTGTTTCATTTTTTATCTTTGTATCCTATCATCAAATTGGTACACAGTAGTTGTTTAATAAACGTCTGAGTTTTCTGCTAAGCAACTCCCCTCTTCTCAGCTCCTTCTGTTGATCCTTATGTGATAATCCAGCCTGTGTGGTGCCCACCTTTAAACATTCTCCGGATTACCAATGTCTTTCAAAACTGAACACAGCATTCCAGATGCAGTCGGAGTTGACAATAAAGGGATCATTATGCATCTCCTAATGCAGCCCAAGACTGCTTTAGCTTTTTTTGGATACCTTGACATACTGTTAACTCATAATAAATCTGGGCCACCAACACCACTAGATCTTTTTTAAACAAATAGCTTGTTTGACTGTGTCTCTCTCATCCTGTATTTGTAAAGTTCTTTCTTTTCTTTCTTTTTTTTTTTTTTTTTTTTTTGATATCCACTTAAGTCTACATTTACACACACTGAATTTTATCTTATTAGATTCAGCATGATGGTGTAGTCTATCAAGATTTTTTTGAATTCTGATTCTGTTAAGTAATGTAATTCAAATTATCCAAAAGGATTATTATGAAGCTATTAATAATTTCACTTCCTCACTTTAGGGGAAATTCTTCTTAAGCTTTAAAGTAAAGTTAGAACAATTCTCCATCTACTCAGAGTTTAGGTAGAGTTAGTGCTTTATAGAAGTTAGGGGTTTATAAGTATTTATGCATATCATATTTAAAAACAAGACATACTATACCTAAAATCGGTGGCCCCAAGAGGACAGGACAGCACTCCATAATTGTCAACAAACCCACGGCACTGGAGAATCTCTGGGTTCCAACAAGATCCATTAGTGTTTCAAATAATACTGAGCTGAGCCAGCCAAATGCAAATCCAAAGAATGCCGCATAGATACAAAATCCCAAATAAGTGGTGTTTAAGGGTGCCAATAGGTGGCAAATACCATTACAAATTATTGAGAGAGCAAAATAATATTGCATTCGAGGTCTCACCCACTTTGTGTTGGCTACAAGTCCCATAGAGGGTCTGGCTACCATGTCAACAAAAGCTAAAATGGAGAGCAGAAAAGCAGCCGACTCTTTAGATATATTCTGACTCTTGGCATAATTACTAAGAAAAACTAAGGGAGCAAACAATCCAAAAAACATGATCACATTGCCTGAGAGGTACAGTAAAAAGCCTCTGTGCTTGAAAAGGGAAAAATCTAGGAACTTATTAATCGTTTTGAAGAAAGAACGTTTCTTCTGCTTACTGTTTCCAGCAATAAGATCTGTATTTGCATCACCAGCACCTTTCTTTGAATCCAACTTCCCTATTTCCTGCAGGGATTCTTTAGATATTTGTTTTGATGCTCCTGGTTTGGGTCCTATGGGTCGCATAAGAGATCCAGCCACACAGCAATTAAGTAGCAAACCACCAAGAATTAAGAAGCTGCCCCTCCAACCAAAGATACCAAAGAAAATCTGATTTACGGGTGCCAGGGTAGAGAGAAACACAGGGCTCCCTGCCATGGCCAGCCCATTTGCCAATGGACGCTTTTTGAAGAAATATTTGCCGATCATGGTTAAAGCTGGATTTAAGTTGAAGGAGAGTCCAAGACCTGGAGGGGAGAAAGAAGAGAGAAAAACCAATTAACTTTAACATCTCCAGCTATATAAAGTACTACTTATCAACCACTTAACATGCATTAATTCAGGTTTACTATATGCTAAGCAAATCTGTTAAATGAGAATATCTGCAGGATTAAGTACAAATGATAAAAAGAATATAATGTTCGAAAATTTTAAGATATTACATAACTGTCAATTAATAATAATTTATTTAATCCACGATATTAGTAAAAATATTTTCCAGCATTATTTAACAGGGCCAAAGATAGAGATCCCTAGGACACTCCATTAGAGAGAAATCCCTCTAAGCTGACATCAATTAGGACTATTCTTTGGAACCAATCCTTCAACCATTTCTGAGTCTTATCAAGCCTACATTGCTCCATCTTGTTCAAAAGAGATTTACAAGGGATTTTGGCAAATGTTTTGCTAAAATCTTCATCTACAATATTCCCTTGATCTACCAAAGTCAAAAAATGAAGTGAGGCTCCCCTTGTAACAACAACTCTCTCAGTGTTGGGCACATCATTCTTGCAAGGTTGATGTGAGCATTTTATTTTTCTACTTCCATTAAAGTTTCATTGTATCCATGTCAAAAGACCCTTCTTAAAAATATTGGCAGGTAGTTAGCTGCTGAACAACCAACGCTAGGAATTACAGCGTGGACCAACCCAACCTACCACCAATGACGCCAACACAAAGGTACAGTTCTTGCACAGTGTTACAAAATGAAGCAGCAATCAAACCACATCCTGAGAGGAAGCCACCAAGCATCATCACTGGCCGGCTGCCATATTTATTCACCAGGACACTGCTAATGGGACCTAGGGAAGAAAACAGCAAGAGGCATATTGAATATAAATTCACTTTTCTCTCCCACTATTCTTTGAGCTCAGGTGTCTATGCTGAAAGGCAATATTCTCTTTCACCAAGATAATCACTCTATGAAGTATTTCCTTCTCTTAACCTTCCCACGAAGCAATACATCTACTAAAAGTGTATTGACAGGGTCTGTTTCTGGTTCAGATCACTGAGAAGGAGAAACAATTAGGGCCTCTTCATAAAGCCCAAAAGAAACTAAAATGTTATCATAACTATAAAAAAGGATACACCATTCAAAAAATTAACACATGGCACACTAAGTAAAACAAAGTCTCATTAGGAAAATTTGTTTATCAGGGTCATTAGCTAAAGAGAAGGATGGCATCAATAAGCTTTTTTTTTTCTTTAAATAAAAGGGTTATAATTTCCAGAACTTTATACTTTATAATATTCATTCAGAGAAATATGCTAGTCACTTCACCTCACTAACAGGACAAATACAAAGAATGAACTGTTTCCCAGAGGGAAATTTCTTGTGCAATTAGATCACAGACGTCAGCTGCTTTTGATGCAAAATGCAAATGGATTTTAAGTTTTCTGCCAGACCAGACATGAGTTCAGAAGTATTAATTATAGGCACAACCAAGTTAGTACTTGGGAATGACTATCTTTAGGTCATATTACTCAACTTCAAAAATTAACCAATACATATCTCAAAGCATAATAGCAACTTTTACATTATTAACATCTGGAACAAAACATCTGAACTTTGTTATAGAATTTGAGATGTTAGATTACTCCCAAAAATAAGGTAACAGAAGCTAAATCATGAATAAAATTAAGAGGATCTACTTTATCAAATCTCATAAAAGTCTGCAGTAGGTATGCCAGGGCTTTGCTACCTGCTGCAGAAGTTAAGGATTATGGTAGTTTGATTTTTAAACATTTAAAAAAATGTTACTTCATGCCCAGAGCAGCACAAGCACCACTTTTATTGGTGCTTCATAAATTACTCTGAAATTGAAATATGAAAATAATCCTACATTTATATAATTCCCAAAAAAAGTAGGAGGATAAATAAGCAAAAAATAAATTTGAGGTCTTGTTGAAAAGCTTCTGATATTTATGAGATTTATGAGATCATAAACACAAAGGGAGATTATTTAATTTTGATAATGTACTACCATGAAAACTTTTTATCTGAAAACATTTCATGGAAACAAAAAAACTAAGCCTGAATTTCCAACATCAAGAAAAACAAACTCATTCTAGGCATTTGTCTTGAGAGTCTAGCTGACAGCAGCAGTAAGAAGAAACTAGTTACCAGCAATTTTTGATTCAAGAGCAGTGACACTCCAACTAGAGTTTTCCAACCAAATATGGCTCCCTCCCCTAGCAGTTTCAATGGAATTGCATGCTCCAATTTCTATATTAACACTGTATGTTGGATTAGACTATAAAAGGTTTAAAATAGCACACAATTAGTTCTTCTAGCATATCATTGTAAATAAAGCACCAGTCATACAAATATTGTTTCAAACACATCACTATCTAACGAGGAATCTCCCCTAGCCTTACAAAGGTAAATTAGGGCCCTCTGTGGCCTGGGTACTCACCTCCTGCATATGTGACAGCCAACATGATGGAAGATATCCATGAGACTTCACTGGAAGTAGCATTGAAAATGACTTCAATCTCTTTGAAGAATACAGTAATTGACTTGGCAAATGCATAAGAGAAGCCAATAGAGATGAAAGCTCCAATAACTACGACCCATCCCCAGCCACCTTCTGGTGGGGTGTACCCCATTGGACCTCCAATTGCTGGTGCCATTTTATTTGAAGACAGATTTCGAAATTCAGTTCTATTCCAAAGATCTGCAAAATACATAATTAAAACACTGTTTAGCAAGTAAGCTTTCCCCAACACTTACTTTTCTAAGTGTCCTAGTTGCTACTTAGATAAACTACCCCTAGGCAGGTAGATAAGAGTAATAATATTCACTTTATAGAGTAAGCATTGATATAACCAGTAATATTTTACCAAGTATAATATTCATATTGTTAAAGATTTCTTAGAGAGTCAAGATATTCCCCATAAAATTTTTTAACAATTTTAAAGAAAAAGTTTACCACATCCCTTTAGAAGCTATAAACCAACTGTATAGAAGAAGACCATTATTGGTCTTTTTATTTCCCAATACCTATATATTACTCCCTTCTATTCCAGTAAAATTGGCTTTATTAGTGGTTCTCAAAAACATTCCATGCTTTTGTACAGGCTATCCTCAAGGTCTGGAATATGTTAGCTCTTTACTTCTATCTATTAAAACAGATCCCAGCTTTCACAGTATAACTCCTATACCATCTTTAAATATATACTGTATTTATTCAAGTTGTGCTGCTGCTGCTGCTCCCCAAGTAGAATGGAAGCTCTCTGAGAGAAAGGATGATTTTATTTTGTATTTGAATTGCCAGGTCAGTGACCAGCTTACAATGTATATTTCCTGACTTGAAGATTAGTCAAACAGATAATTCTGACTTCTCAAGTTCCCCCCAAATAAACCCTTAGATTTGAAGTCTTTTTTAAGGTAGAAAGTTTGCTCAGCAATATGTAGTTTAAAGGAACTATCTATCACGGGGAGACTTAAAGGCATATGGGGCTAGAAGAGCTAAACTTTACCAACCATCTATGCCATTTCTATGACTGTTCAGGTGATGCAAATGAATGAGTAATGATTCATCTAGCAGCCCAATGAAGAGGTTTTTACCTTCCTGAACAAGCCTTATGGGCTTTATTTTCCTGTATTTGTTCATGGACTCTGAGTCATTCAATTACCTGACAAGTATTTATTAAGAGCCTAATATATCAGAGGCATTATGTAGAGTAATGGGGAATCTAAATGGAAAAAAATGAAATCATCTCCACCTTTGTGTCATACATTTTTTATAATAGTGAAATATACAGAGTTCCTATATAGGCATTTACCCATTTTGGGGAAATCAGACAAGTTATATTTAGGCCTTATTTTTCTGTAGTCTTGCTTCAAGGTGAGAAGACTCATTGTGGGATGAGGAGGGTCCTGACCATAATAAACTCAGAGTGTTGAGCTGACACGAATATCACACAAACGTCCAAAAGTCCAAAGATGACCAGTGGTAAGTTTTTCTCTTAGGACCAGTAAGAAATATCCTATGAAGATTTGTTCTTAAGTGCCACCTATCATGCACAGAGATATATGCTAAGATTCTGAGGCAGAATACTTACTACATAGTCAGTCCAGCAATAAGTTTAGAAATTGCTAATAGCATACATAACTAGGAACTGAATAACCCCACAATATTAAAAAGTTATTTAAAAAAGATATTAATTCAATTCAACATTTTTGTTTAATTTTGTACAAAGCAAGAGATTGTGAGGTAACAATAACAGACTTTTTATTTGAGAAGGATAAACTTCTGGAAAACTTCCTCTTACTTACTACTCAAATATTGAGTGCTTTTTTCTAGGTTCCAGTAGTATCTAGGGATCTAAATATTCCTCTCTCCAAAAAAAGCCCACATACTCAGTCTATTCCTATCCTAGTAATGCTACATAAAGTGATAACCTCATTCCAGATTAACCTGTTCCTGAAACTATGAATCCCAGTTTCACTGATATGGCCAAAACAGATAAATTTTAAAAGAAGCAAACTTCTCCCAACCATACATTAATAATTAGGATCAGAGATTATATTTCATTTCTAATGCAGAAATATGAACTTTCTGGAGGTGGGAAGGAAATAAGCCTTAGAGAAAGTCCATTTGAGGAAATGAATGGGGAAAAATGTTTTCTCCTATGTTAACCTCCAAAGTGTTGTTGAGCTCAAAATCTCTGATCCTATATAAATTTAATAGACAGTATTTGGCAAGAAAGCATGTTTAACATTAAATTAGAAACTAGCCTCTACATTTCACCACCAGAATTGAAACTGGACTCAGGAGCACAAGAACTAGAAGTAACATTCCTCTAAAAAAAAAAAAAAAAATGATCAAGCAACCCCCACCATCTCAGGAACAGGAGAGGCATTTTATTTTAATAAGGCAGAACTAAACCTATTAGGGAGAGATTTGGCCAAGGTTGTATAGCTGTAGTTATTCAAGTTAAGTTAAACTCTGTCAGCAGTTCCTCTTTTGGCAAACTTTCATAAACTTCTCAGTCCAATTATGTGATTCCAAAGAAGCCAATTTTGTAGAACCAAGTTATGTAACATCACAAGCAATGAAGACAAGTACACAACCCAATCCAGATTCTTAGACCCAAACATATACTTGTCTTGTTGTCAAGGTTTATCTCCACTGTTAAAAGGCTAAACTATGGCAACCCAGTATGAGATGAATGACCCATGCTGCCATTTGTATCCTGACTTAAATGCTAAACAAGACTTTCTCTAAAGCATATAAAACAAACCAGTGAACTGTAAAAAACAATGGTAAGTCTTAAATTAAGATATTTCAAGAGTTTAGAAAACTTAATCTCTTTGATTCCTCCATTCTATTTTATAAAATCCAGTATCACTGAACTTCCAGAGATGTTCTTCCTTACTTATGCTTCCTGAATTTCTCGGCTTTTTTCAAGACATCTCAAAATCCAACTTCTGCAAGGATCCTGATTAAAAATTAGTCTTTTGACCCCAAAGAGCTTAAAATCTAAAGGAGATTCTTTTTTTTTTTTTGAAGATTCTTAATTATATAAAATATGGTACAAGGTAAAATATGATTAACTGCAAAGAAAGGGCTAATGAAGTACAATAGAATATCTGGTAAATAGCAATTATAGTGATCTAAAAGGACTGAAAGAAAAGCTTCATATAAAAAAAATGATCCCTGAATCAAGACTTGGAGATGATTTCAAAAGGCAGAGAGGTGAAAGCAGTATACTTTAGGGAGAAGGAACAATTTGCCCAAATGTGCAGAGGCAGTAAAGAAGAGGATCAGGAAAAATGAAATATTCTGGTTTGCACAGAAATAAATTCAATTTAACAAGTGTATGTAAAGTACCTATTTTGCAAAAAGCAATGGACTATTAAAAAAAGCAAAAAAAATTAGTCTTTGAAATAAAAAAAACACAAAAAATAAAAATAAAAAGTCATTTCAAGAGGGACAGTGGGCTAGTAAGTTGGGGGTGGAAAAAATAAATTATATTTCAGGAAAGGCCTCAAATAAAAGATGGTAGCACAATTTTACTTTTGAAGACATAGAGGTGAGGACAAAATGCATTCTAGACAGGGGGAAATTCATGTGGCAAAAGAATGACAGCAGAAATGAAATGTTACAGATGGGATACAACCAGAAGGCCTGTTTGATTAGAATAGAAAATTCATGAAAAGAAGTAAATTGAGATAAAGCTGGAGGTGTTAAACTGGAGCCAGACAGTAAAGAATCTTTAATGTCAAAAAGATTTTGTATTTTATCAGATAAGTAATGGGGAACTATAAATTATTTTGAAAAAGTTTCCTTTATATATATATATATATATATATATATATATATATACATATATACATATATATATATATATATATATATATATATATATATATATATATATATTACCAAGGCTAATTCATCATCAAATAAACCTAAAACAAAGCTCTCTGACATTTTTAAATGTTTTGAAAAAGCTAATACATGATTAAACTTTGGGATTAACTGAAAACTGATTTGCTGCTATTTGATTTTTAAAAACCATACTATTAGTATTTAAGACTGAGTCTAAACAAAACACATTTTTTTCATCCTAAGTACTTTTCTGTATTTAAAATTTCTTTCTTTAAACATGTCAAACTTATCAAGTGAATTCAGAAAATAGCTAGGAGAAAGAATGGTATGAAATCACGTGCTTAAAAAAACTGAGAAAGGAACCTTTTAAATTCAAGCACAATTCTGTCACAGTCTAACAATAAATTTGGCTGCATCTATTTAAATTTCTCAAGGCAGAGAATAAGAAATATCATTATCATGTCATTAACACAAAACTGCCATTTTAAAATTTTATAAAATTTTACTGGAACACATCAAACCTAAAACTATCAGCAAGCATTATATGTAATGAGAATGAGCAGAAGCCTTTCTCAATAAGATCATGATTGAAATAAGGATGCCCATTATTACCAATATTGTTTAATACTCTATTTAGAAATGCTAGCATAGCAGTAAGAGAAGAAAAATAAATTGAAGAGATTTAGGATGGAAAATACCATCAGCATCCAGAGAGAGAACTATGGAGACTCTCTAAAAATGGATTGAAACAAACTATTTTCATCTTTTTGGGGTAAAGAGGTTTGTCATTTCTTCCTCATTGTTTTTCTCTTTTGTCATGATTTTTCTTTCACAACTAATATGGAAATGTTTAAAATAATTGTACCCGATTAACTTATTTCAGATTGCTTGCTGTCTTAGAAAGGGGAATAAGGAAGGGAGGAGAAAAAATTGAACTCAAAATTTTACAAAAGTGAAAGGTGAAAATTTTCTTTACATGTAGTTAGAAAAATAAAACACTACTGAGAAAAAAAAATTAAATGAAGGAAATAGAATAAGCAATGAGATAATAAAATTATCTTTTTTGCATATAACATGATCATACACTTGGAAAGTCCTAAAACTTCAACTAAAAATTAGTTGAATAATAATTTTAGCAAAGTAGCAAGCTATAAAATGATCAGCATTTCTATATATCCCCAGCAAAACCTTGCAAGAAGAGATAGAAAAGAGATGCCCTATTTAAAATTATAGACAATATAAAATGCCTGGGAATATGTCTACAAAGACCCATGAACTACATGAACATAACTATATAACATTTTATACAAATAAAGTCAGATTTAAATAGAGAAACATTCATTGTTTGAGTGAGCAAAGCCAATATAAGAAAAAAGACAATTCCATCTAATCAATTTATTCAATTCCATTCCAATTATTAAATTACCTAAAACTTATTTATTGAGCTAGAAAAAAAATAACAAAATTCATTTAGAAGAACAAGGTCAAAAATATCAAATAAATTAATGAAAAAAAAAAAAAAAAAAACAAGTAAAGGAAGAAGGTTTAGCAGAACCAGATCTGTAATGATTTCAGAAAGGCCTGGAGAGACTTACGTGAACTGATGCTGAGTGAAATGAGTAAAACCAGGAGATCATTATACACTTCAACAACAATACTGTATGATGATCAATTCTGATGGACGAGGCCCTCTCCAACAATGACATGAAGCAAATCAGTTCCAGTAGAGCAGTAATGAACTGAACCAGTTACGCCCAGCGAAAGAACTCTGGGAGATGACTATGAACCACTACATAGAATTCCCAATCCCTCTATTTTTTTCTGCCTACATTTTGGATTTCCTTCACAGGCTAATTGTACACTATTTCAAAGTCCAATTCTTTTTGTACAGCAAAATAACTATATGGACATGTATACATTTATTTAATTTATACTTTAACATATTTAACACTATTGGTCAACCTGCCATCTGAGGGACAGGTGAAAATTGGAAGAAGGGGAAAAAGTTGGAATAAAAGGTTTTGCAATTGTCAATACTGAAAAGTTACCCATGCATATATCTGGTAAATAAAAAGCTATAATTTAAAAAAAAAAAAAGAAGATCAGTAGAACAGGTTAGACATATGATATACAGTAGTAAATTGTCATAGTAACCTTGTGTTTGACAAATGTAAAGATTTTAACCTTTTGGGATAAGAATTCACTATTTGGTTAAAAAAAAAAAGCTGACAGGAAAACAGGAAAGCAGTTTGTAAGAAATTGGGCAATAAATAGTATTTTACTTACATCAGTTGCCAAGATATGATCAAAATAAATATGACAAATATAAAGTAATATATAATAAGAAAATCAGAAAAACATGAAACATTTTATCTATGAGCCTTATGGACAGAAGAATTTATGAATAAAAAAAGAACATTTTGAGGTATAAAATGGTTTATTCTGATTACATGAAATTAAAAAGAATTTGTACAAATAAAACTCATGAAGCCAAGATTAAAAAGAAAGCAAAAGACTGGGGGAGGGAAAACTTTATATAAAGTTTTTTTAGATAAAGGACTCATATTTCAAACATAGACAGAATTGTCAAATTTTGTAAGAATGAGGTCATTCCCCAAATGTGAAATGGTCAAAGAGCATAAAGGTAATTTTTCAATGAAATTAAAACTATATGTAGTCATATGAAAAAAATGTTCCAAATCATTGTTGATGAGAGAAATGCAAATTAAAACAATTTTGAAATTATCTCACACCTCTGAAATTGGTTAAAATTTTTACTTGGAGGGATGGTGTGGGACACTAATATTCTGATGGTAGAACTGATCTAACCATTTTGAAGAGCAATCTGGAATTATGCCCAAAGACTTATAAAATTGTTTATATTCTTTACAATACCATTATTAGGTCTGTTTCCCAAGATAATCAGGGAAAAAGGAAAAAAAAATCTAAAATACTTATAGCATTTTTGTTTGTGGTGGCAAAGTGAAAATTGAAGGGATGTCCATCAATTGGGAATAGTTAAACAAGTTGTGATGTATGATTGTGATGGAATACTATTATACAGTAAAAAAAGATGAGCAGGTTGATTTTAGAAAAACATGGGACTTATGCCTTGCATGAAATAATGAAGAGTGAAATGAACAGACCCAAGAGAACATTGTATACAGTAACAACAATATGCTTTGAACAACTGTAAATGACATGTAAAAAAGTTAAGAGTATTAAAAATGCTCAAATAAACTACAAACAGCCTGTGAAAGAAGATATTATTCACCTCCAGAGAATTAATAAACCAAGGTTTATATAGTAGGGTTTTATAGTTAAAATGAGTGCTCACGCAGAGATGGCTCCCCTCCCCCATGTCAAACTCAAATGGTAGCTTTCTCTAGAACAGGGTGGGGAGATAGAAAAAAAAATAAATAAATGTATAGCACAGAACAAAAGGAAGTGCAGAAAAGCAGGATAGTTTTAAAAACAATGTATAGCATATATTGTATTTAATTTATACTTTTAACATATTTAACATGTATTGGTCAACCTGCCATGGGGGAGAGGGGGGAGGAGGGGAAAAATTAAAACAAAAGGTTTGGCAACTGTCAATGTTGTAAAATTCTCTGGTAGTAAAAACTATTAAAATAAAAAAAAATTTAAAAATAAAAATTTTTAAATTTTAAAAATGTATAGTATTTATTACATAACTGGGTTTTTTAAACTGTGAATATTGAATCCTTTTTTTATGTTATGCTACATTCATGGAAATGTCTTTTTTCCTTTTTTGTATGTAAGTTCAAAAAGTAAAAAACACAAATAAGCAATTTGAAAGATTTCTAGACTAAAACCCTTTTCATAACTCATTTAATAATCACTCTAAGAAAATATAGATACTACTAGCATGTTAAAATCCAAAGATTCAAGTGGATTAAAAATTAAGATTTTATCTTATATTGTCCTGCTATTTAATTTATCTATGACTGCCTCATAGTATTTAGGCTAAAAGTGATGAAAAGAAAGCTCATTTCTGGGGCAGCTAGGTGGCGCAGTGGATAGTGTACCAGCTCTGAAGTCAAGAAGAAAGAAAAAAAGCTCATTTCACCTTGTGAAAGAAAACTCCGGGTGTGGGATTTTTGGATACCCAATGTACCCTAAAGTGTAAGCAAGTAAGTACAAGACATGATACATCTCCAAAATTTTCTGAATTGTTTTCCTTTTTAATGCAGTTATCTGGCTCTGTATAAAAAGAGACTGAACTAACCCTCCAAATAACTGACTGCAAAGCTAGTCACTGCTCTGTATCCACCACCCCCCTTCCCGCTCCAAACTAGTTACAAAAGAGCCAAGAACGCTGGGAACAGTCTTCATTATGTTTTCTGTGTTTATCCTCCTCCACCCAAGTCTAACACAAAGACCTTTATGTTATGTTTCCCAAAATGATAAGGATGACCTGTTTCTGAACTTTAATAAAGACAGAAATAGGGTCCAGAATCAATAAATTTAAAAACTTGTTTCTATAATGTGGGAAATACAGTGCAAATTTTGAGGTTCACTTGGAAACTTTTAAATCTTTTTAAGTTCTTTTCTAATAGAAAAGCTGTTTTACTGGAGAGTTTTCATTTCAAAAATAGCTGACACTGCTGGTTGTCTCTACAAGTGGCCTTTGCACTAGCTTCACAAAATCTAATACTACTCAACCCAAGTTAATTTCTAAAATTTAGCCCCACACTAGTTTTTTTACTCCCTTCAAGTTAGTAAAAGTAAATGGTGCCTTTGGTATCTTTGTAGGAAAGCAAGCAGAATTGCGGGCAGAAGAAAATCGAGCATTTTATCATATTTAGCTGGCAAAAATCCAAGGGCTGTAAAAACCATTAATTTGATCATAATATTAATGATCAGACTCAAAAGTTTTAATTCTGGCTCTGCTATAATAAGCTTGTACAAACTGCTTCATGTCTTGAAACTCACAGGAAAGTTAAATGATAATGCCAAGAAATGTTATTTGGAAAATATTATAATGTACTTTCTAGAATACTTAAAGCATTTTAAAATCCATAAGTTGTAAGACGAATTTTTAAAATGTTGATTTTAAATGAAAGCAAGATCACCTATTTGCAATTCAAAAATCTAAATTTGTTTCATAGGTAGCAGTAAGTAGGTTTTAGTTACCATTATCTAAATAACCAAACATGGGCAGCTAGGTGGCACAGTGGATAAAGCACCAGCCTTGAATTCAGGAGAACCCGAGTTCAAATCTGATCTCAGACACTTAACACTTCCTAGCTGTGTGACCCTGAGCAAGTCATTTAACCCCAGCCTCAGGGAAAAGAAAAAAAAAAAAAAATCCAAAGAGAGACTACAAGCTCTTCTATGAAAAAAGTGAACCAAAAGGCGATATGAACACTAACCTGGGCCACCAGCAAAGTCAATGCTAGTGCATTGATCCACCTCATCACCTCACATCAGAACTATCACACTAGTCTGCTGGTTTGGGGTAAACAATAAAGTTGAAATCCAAATTAGATAAACTAGGAGAGAGTAAAGGAAGTTAAAACACCTACTATAGGCAACTTTCTCAACTCTGGTCACAAAAGAGAGAAAAGAAATGGGATAATGCCAGGTGGAAAGTGATCAACTGAAGATTTGGGTAAAATGAGGGAGCATGTTTTTTGGCAAGAGGGAAGCAGCCAGTAGATAAAAGAAAGTACAAAGAAGGGAGAATAAAGATGACAGAAGGAACAATATGTTGGAGAATAAATCACCTGTGCACATAGCCCATTTGTCTTGGCAAAAAAGATTGGATGACAGGAAATAATGAGAGAAGGCATCTGGTTGATGTGACACAAAGAAGGGAAAAGCCTCAATTTTTTCAGTAAAATATAAAGCAATGTTTTCTGCCGAGACAGTAAGGAAAGAAAAAGAAGAGCCAATGTGGTGAGCAGGATAGTAAGTTCATTATTTAGAGCTGTCAAAAGAATTGTGTAGGACATATAACAAGTTATATGTTGCAAAAGTCATATAACATAAACTGGTAGTAGATCCATTCAACAAAGAATTACATAACTTTGTAACAACTGCAAAAAAACTCAAAAGGCAAAAATGAATTTTCCAGAAAAACACACAAGCACCTATAATTTGAGAATGTAAACTTAAATAGATCAAAGAGAAATAAATGATATGAGACAGCAAAAAATAACAGAATAACATTTTTAAAGATACAATAGAAAATATATGATAACATTAAAAACCACTGAACCAGAAAACTGATTAAGGAGAGATAATTTAAGAATTTTTAAATTTTTTAAAAACTCATCAGAAATGTGTTGTATGAAAGGAGAGAAGGTTAGCACTCCCCTTGATAAGGATGGAAGAGGTCCTAGTGGCCTTTACAACACATATACGGTTAAGGCATTGCCACCTACTCTGTGGCATCTAACCATGTTTTTTTTAACAACAAAATTCATATGGAAGAATAAAAGGTCAAGAATTGCAAGGGAACTAATGAAAAAAAACTCAGAGGAAGGTGGTCTAAGTGTACCTGATCTAAAGCTATATTATATAGCAGCAGTCACCAAAACCATTTGGTATTGGCTACGAAATAGACCGGTAGATCAGTGGAACAGATTAGATACAAAGGACAAAAAAGGGTACATCTATAGCAATCTAATCTTTGACAAACCCAAAGATTCCAACATTAGGGATAAAAATTCATTATTCGGAAAAAACTGTTGGGAAAACTGGAAATTAGTATGGCAGAAATTAGATATGGATCCACACTTAACACCATATACCAAGATAAGATCAAAATGGGTCCATGATTTAGGCATAAAGAGGGAGATAATAAATAGATTAGAGGAACAGAGGATAATCTACCTCTCAGACTTGTGGAGGAGGAAGGAATTTATGACCAGAGGAGAACTAGAGATCATTATTGATCACAAAATAGAAGATTTTGATTACATCAAACTAAAAAGTTTCTGTACAAATAATACTAATGCAAACAAGATTAGAAGGGAAGTAACAAATTGGGAAAATATTTTTAAAAACAAAGGTTCTGACAAAGGTCTCATTTCCAAAATATATAGAGAACTGACCATAATTTATAAGAAACCGAACCATTCTCCAATTGATAAATGGTCAAAGGATATGAACAGACAATTCTCAGAGGAAGAAATTGAAACTATATCCACTCACATGAAAGAGTGTTCCAAATCACTACTGATCAGAGAAATGCAAATTAAGACCACTCTGAGATACCACTACACACCTGTCAGATTGGCTAAGATGACAGGAACAAATAATGACAAATGTTGGAGGGGATGTGGGAAATTGGGACACTAATACATTGCTGGTGGAGTTGTGAAAGAATCCAGCCATTCTGGAGAGCAATCTGGAATTATGCCCAAAAAGTTATCAAACTGTGCATACCCTTTGACCCAGCAGCGCTACTACTGGGATTATATCCCAAAGAAATACTAAAGAGCGGAAAGAGACATATATGTGCCAAAATGTTTGTGGCAGCTCTTTTTGTTGTAGCTAGAAACTGGAGGATGAATGGATGTCCATCAGTTGGAGAATGGTTGGGTAAATTGTGGTATATGAAGGTTATGGAATATTATTGCTCGGTAAGAAATGACCAGCAGGAGGAATATAGAGAGGCCTGGAGAGACTTAGATCGACTGATGCTGAGTGAAATGAGCAGAACCAGAAGATCACTGTACACTTCAACAACAATACTGTATGAGGATGTATTCTGATGGAAGTGGAAATCTTCAACATAAAGAAGATCCAACTCACTTCCAGTTGATCAATGATGGACAGGGGTAGCTGCACCCAGAGAAGAAACACTGGGAGGGGAATGAAAATTGTTAGCACTAATATTTGTCTGCCCAGGTTGCATGTACCTTCGGATTCTAATGTTTATTGTGCAACAAGAAAATGATATTCGCACACATGTATTGTACCTAGACTATATTGTAACACATGTAAAATGTATGGTATTGCCTGTCGTCGGGGGGAGGGAATAAGGGAGGGGGGGTAATTTGGAAAAATGAATACAAGGGATAATATTATAAATATATATATATATATATATATATATATATATATATATATATATATATAATAAAAAAAAAAGAAAAAAAATTATAATACATGTAACCCATGGAAATGACATACTAAAATAAAAACGATTCAAGTTTTGCAAAAAAAAAAAAAAAAAAAAAAAAACTCATCAGAAATAAAAGCCTAAACAATGTTTCAGGAAATCTAGATAAAGACTGCTCAGATCTATCAGAGCCAGGAGGTGGATAAGAGTGAGGCTAGGAAGAATTCATCAATTGCATTCTGAAGTTAGAACTTCATAATCAAAATCCAAAGCTTTCATGTCAAGAGAGGGAAAAAAACACTACAATCACACATAAAGTTGTTCAAAAATCAAAGGACTATAATCAGGATCACAAGACTTAGTAGATTCTACTACAAAAAACTTGGGACCTTGGAAAAAATATTCCAAAAGGCCAAAGAACTAGGCTTGCAATCAAGAGTAACTTAAAATGCTGAAAAAACTGAGTATAATCCTAAAGGAAGAAAATGGATCTTTAATAGAATAGAGGGCTCTCAAGCATTTCTGATGATTGATGATGGAAAAACCAGAAGCCAAGTTTAAATTTTGAAGCACAATACAAGATTTTCAGTAAAACATAAAAAAAAAAAAAAAAAATTTATCTGAAAATCACTATGGTGATGCAATCAATGCTAATTCTTTCAAACAGAAAAAAGAACTAAGAGGCCCTTCAAAAATTTAATATTTTCAAGAAGAGTTGAGAGAGTAAATAAACTTTTTAAACTTAGGGGATAAAGGAACGAACCCCAGAATTCATCTAGCCCAAACTTACTATTTTATAGATGAAAAACAAAACAAAACAAAACACCCCTACCAATGCTCAGGTTAAGTGATTTGTCCAAGGCCCCAGATTACCAGTGTGTCCAAAATTTCAATTCAGATTTTGCTCTCAAAGCAGCTTTATTTTCACGATATAAAGCAGTAAATGATGTTCAGAATTTGAAAACGGTTTCATGAAGTAAGCAGGGAGCTGAGAAAATTTACCTAGAAAATGTTACACCAATCACAATTTAATACTGAGCTTGAACACAGATTCGAATACTATCTATATGACCCAGTTTATCTCTCTAATCCTATTTCTTCACCTATAAAATGGATCATAAAAATAACACATTTACAGCTGGAAAGAATGTTAGAGCCCAGCTATTCCAAACTTTTCATTTTAAAGATGAAAAATCTGAGGCCTAAGAATTAAGTGAATTGCTTCAACCTACCCTCTTCATAGAATTGTTCAAGAAAAGTAGTATTACACTGCTGCTGCAGTTATGAACTGATCCAACCATTCTGGAAAGCAATTTAGAACTATACCCAAAGGGCAAACAAATTGGGCATAGCCTATGATCCAGCAATACCACTACTAGGTCTGTATCCCAAAGAGATCATAAAAGAGGAAAAAGGACCCATACATACAAAACTATTTATAATTGGTCTTTTTGTTGTGGCAAAGAATTGAGGGAATCCTCATCAGTTAGGGAATGGCTGAACAAATAGTGGCATATGAAAATAATGGAATACTATTGTACTGTAATAAATAATGAGCAGGCTGATGTCAGAGACTTATATAAACTGATGCAGAGGCGAGTGAGCAGAACCAGGAGAACATTGTATTCAGTAACTGCAACATTGTTAAATGAACAACTCTGACAGACTTGGCTCTTAGCAATATAATGATCTATGACAATTTCAAAAGATTTATGATGGAAGATGCTATCCATATCCAGAGGAAGAACTATGGAGATTGAATGCAGGTTGAAACATACCCTTTTCTACATTTTACAATTTTTTTTTCCTTTCTCATGCTTCTTCCCTTTTGTTCTGATTCTCCTTTCAAAACATGACTAATATGAAAATGTTTAATATGACTGTACATGTATAACCTATCAGATTGAACACTGTCTTGGGGAAGGAAGAAATATTTGGAACTCATAATCTTATAAAAATGCAATTTTGAAAACTGTCTTTACATGTAACTGGGGAAAAATGCTTGCAGAAACCATACTCTTGCCCTACCATCTCTGACACCATTATAGCTCAAATAATCACTTCATACCTTTCTGTTATTCCTGATACAGAACACAAGAAAACCCATTTTTATTTATTTATTCTGAAAAAAAGCTTTTGGTAAAACATTTTGCTTTTTTGTGAAGATAATTTAAATACTCCAAAATCTAAATACTCCTGCTCAAAAAAAGAAGCATTATAAACTTTGAAGTGATAACATAAGGGTGTCATTAGAAAGCCTTATAACCCATTCATATTTTAACTCTCCCTTTCCATTGGACCTTTCATATTCATATACACTCAATTCTTTTCAAATGTAAAAGCTTTTCATCAACTTTTTTAGCTTATCTAGAAATTATCCCAGCACTTCACCTTAAGGGTCAAACTTCTTGAAAACATAATTAGATCTGACACATTTCTTCCAATTCTTCACTTAAGACTTTTACAAGTAAATTTCTCTTTCCAATCTTAATTGTCACTCTAAAGCCAAGATAGTCACATACAAATTCTGCATTCATATTAAAATTATATTCTATGCAGAATCCTTACATCCTTTCCTCCCATCTCACTAATCCTTCCCCCTCAGCAACCTTACCTCCCTCAAATTCCTATCATCCTGCACTGCCACTTATTCCTGAAAGCTTTCTCCTTTTCTTACTCCTCCAAACATACCCTTTGAGTTATCTTCTTATAAGTTTGACCCAGTTTCCTATATATTAGAAATGAGATCTTCATCACAGAAACTTGATGCAAAGTTTTCTCCAAAATTTACTTCTCTTCTAATTTAAGCTTCATTGATGGTTTACACAAAATTTTTGAATTTTATGTAATAAAAACTATGCTTTTTACCTGTGAAACTGTCAAAAAAATTTACATATAATTTCTATCATTCTTCCACCAATTTGCTTATATCACCCTTTTATGTCCAAATCATATACCTATTTGACTTGTGGGAGCTATAAGTTTACACCTAGTTTCTGCCAGACGACTTTTCAAATTTTTCCAATAGTTTTTGTTGAATATTAAGTTCTAGCTCCAAAATGCTAGAGCATTTGGGTTATCACTAGGTTACTGTGTTCATTTGACTCTGTATAATGTATATACTCTATTGTACTAACCTGATTAAACATTTCTTACCCATATCAATCTGTTTTGACAATTACAATTTTATAGTACAGTTTGAGAATTGGAAGGAGCAGCTAGGTGGCACAGTGGATAAACTACCAGCCCTGAAGTCAGGAGGACCTGAGTTCAAATATGACCTCAGACAGTTAACACTTCCTAGTTATGTGACCCTTATTATTATTTAACCTCTATTGCTTCAGCAAATAAATAAAAGTTAGTGCCTTAAGTCCAAGTATAAGTATAACATATATAATAAAGTATAATATATTATGCACATATTTTATGCTTCTTTTGACACTTTTATGTGTCAAATTTTTCTATTCAGTTCTGGTGTTTTCATCAGTAATTCTTGGAAGTCCTCTATTTGATTAAAGATCCCCTTTCTTCCCATAGCATTATATTGAGTTTTGTGGGTTAAATTATTGTGGCTTAAAGTCTAGCTCCTTTGCCACATGGAATATTCACATTTCAATCTTTCCCATTTCTTTATAGAGATGTCTGTTAAATTGTGATCCTGATTGTGGCTCTTCAAAAATTGCCTCCCCTACTCCCTTCCTCGTCTCTTTTTCTTGACCAAGAAGCTCTATTTTTTTTATTTCTGGCAGTTTCCGTTAAGAACGTTCTTTCAGAAGGTGACATGCATTTTTTCATTTCTAATTATGTTATCTGGGTTAAGTTTTCTTCTATGATTTCATGAAATATATAAGTTCTTTTTTTAGCTCATGGCTTTCACATAGTAAATGACTTTGTTATGAGAGGCAATTGGGGTTAAGCAACTTGCCCAGGGTCACACAGCCAACAAGTGTGTTAACTGTATGAGGCAAATTTGAACTTAGGTACTCCTGAGTCCAGGGTGTTTCTCTATCCACTTTGCCATCTAGCTGTTCCTTTTTTTTTTTGTTTGGGCTTATTGTTTTGTAATACAACGATTCTTAAATTATCTCTTCTTGATATGTTTTCTAAGTCAGCTAGAAATAGTTCATTCAATTTTTTCAGTCCTTTCATTTTGCTTTACTAATTTTTGTTATATTATGGAATTATTAAGCTTCCATTTGGCCAATTCTACTTTTCATAAAGTTATTTTAGGTGAAATTTTAAATGTTTTCTAAGCGATTCTTAAAATTTCTTCTCCAGATCACTTCTTTCTCACTTTTTTCCTTTATTGCTGCTCTCACTTGGTTTTTTTGGGTTTTTTGTTTTTTGTTTTTTGTTTTTTTTGGCTGGGGTTAAGTGACTTGCCCAGGGTCACACAGCTAGGAAGTGTTAAGTATCTGAGACCATATTTGAACTCGGGTCCTCCTGAATTCAGGGCTGGTGCTCTATCCACTGCATCACCTAGCTGCCCCTCTCATTTGGTTTTAACTTTAAAAAAAAAAAAAAAAACAAACTTTTCAAATAACTTTTAGAAATCCTTGTTGGACTTGTATCCAAGCTGCACTTTTTGAGTCTTTGTAAATGTTTTAAAGATATTATCTTCTGTGTGCTTCCTTGTTGCCATAATCTCTTTATGGTGGGATTCTTTTTTTAATTTGTTCATTTTTCCAGTTCACTCCTTGACTTGGGGCTTTATGATAGTGCTGACCTCTGAACCCTTATAGGGCTGTTTGGTCTGAATGTCTGTCTTCATGCAGTTTTTCTGCTTTCAAACCTCAGGTTTGGGGGAATGAGGGGAAAGGACCTGCAAACTTTCTTTCTTCCCAAACTGGTTTGATTTGGAATGAAGTAAATTCCATTGCCCTCCTGGTCTAAGCTCTGCAAGTTCTTGACCCAGATTTAGATCTATCTCTTATCCTGGATTTGAAGTTTCAGTAGACCACACGTGCAAAAATGTTTGTAGCAGCCCTTTTTGTAGTAGCAAGGAACTGGAAACTGAGTGGATGCTCATCTTTGGAGAACAGTTGAATAAGTTATGATATATGAATAATTATAGAATATTATTGTTCTATAAGAAACGATCAGCTGGATTTCAGAAAAGCCTGTAAAGACTTATATGAACTGATGCTAAGTGAAGTGAATTGAACCAAGGGAACACTGTTCATGACAACAAGATTATATGATGATCAATTTTGATGGAAGTGGCTCTTTTCAACAGCAAGGTGATTCAGCCCAGTTCCAATAGACTTTGTGATGAAGAGCCATCTGCATCCAGAGAGAGGGCTGTGGGAACTGAGTGTGGATCACAACATAGTATTTTCACTTTTTGTTGTTTGCATTGTTTTTTCTTTTTTTTTTTTCCTTTTTGATCTGATTTTTCTTGTGCAGCATAATTGTGGAAATATGTATAGAAGAACTGCATAATATTTAACAAATATTATATTACTTGCCATCTAAGGGAGTGGGGGAAAGGGAAGGAGAAAAAATTTGAACACAATGAAAACTATACATATATTTTGAAAATAAAAACTTTAAAATATTTTTTCCACCATTTAAAAGAAAGAGAAGTTTCAGTAGACTAGCTAGACTTGAACATTATTAGCTCATTGGGAGGCTCTGTGTATAGAGCAACTGAATTGCCTGCCACCCTTTGCATTGGAACTTCTGCCTGGGTTATTTCCACTGAAGGCTTACCTGCTAGGCCAGAGGCTAGAACCGAATTGCTGCTCTGCTCTTGGGATCAGAGCCACATGATTACTGTTTGCTTCCAGCTCAGCATATATAAAGTTAGGGACAATATTCACAACCATTTCTCTCTGCTCTGAATTTATGACCCACAGATGAAGAGAGGGTCAACAGATCTGCTAGATGGAACTCAATCCTGAATTCAGACCTTGCAAAGAACTCCCCTGGAATCTTTATTCTCCAGAGCCCTGCTTTGGCCCTCTTTGGTTCCCTAACATTGAAATGATATTGTTCCACTACATAGAATTCCCAATCCCTCTATTTTTGTCCGCCTGAATTTTTTATTTCCTTCACAGGCTAATTGTACACTATCTCAAAGACCTATTCTTTTTGTACAGCAAAATAACTGTTTGGACATGTATACATATATTGTATTTAACTTATACTTTAACATATTTAACATGTATTGGTCAACTTGCTTATCTGGGGGAGGGGGGGAAGGAAGGGAAAAGTTGGAACAAATGGTTTTGCAATTTTCAATGATGAAAAATTATCTATGCATATATCTTGTAAATAAAAAGCTATAAAAAAAAAGAAATGATACTGTTCCACCTGTGAATTAATATGCTCTGATTAAAGAAAAAAGCAATTGGCATGCAGGTAGTTTGGCCATATGAATTGTCATCCAGATCCCTACTCTCCTTGCATGGGAAGAGAGGGGAGAGAAAAAGGGAAGGGGAGAAAAACAGTTCAAATTTCTAACAACATTCTCCCCTCCAGGTTCTTGGGAGGAAAGTAGTACATCAACCATAATGATAAACCCAAGCTACTTTTAACCACTTCAGTGAAGATAATGCTGGATCATTAGAATAAGACCTGCTAATCTTTTATGGTAGGAGCAAAAGGGACAGAAAAGGATCCTATCAAAATGCTTAGCACATAGCAGGTGCTAAATAAATACTTGTTAAGAAACCTTGTTAATCAAGCGAAGTTTTAATGGTACTGGAGAATCACAGGTTCTCATTATTCACTTCAGAGGTCTATTTTACTGTCTTGTCCTTTTCTTACTAATATCAATGTAGTTTCTGAAAAATAAAATATGCATAAACTGCTAAGGCAAACAGTCAATCAAGGAGTTTATACTTTTTTCTTTTTAAAAATGTTTCAAAACATGAGTTACAGACCTCCATTTACTTTTTCAACTGTGATAATGAAAAAACTTGAAAAATAAAATCACATGACCTTTCAATAACTTGAAACTAAATTTGAGACTTCATAGAAAAAAATTTTAAATGCTTATGTAGAAGAAGCTTTCAATATGTTAATAGGATTTTTTTTTTAAACTTCCCAAGCCAGATAAATCAAAAGTTAACAAAATACAGCAATAGGACCTAAGTTATTAACTATAAGGTTCTAGTTTCAAGACTATTAAAAAAAAAGACTATTAAAAAAAAACACCAAAACTTTCACTGTTTAGGTTATAAAATTAACTATTTATGAACATTAAAGATATTGTGAACTAATCTGCCATCTTCTATCACTACCAGAATTTTAAGTATGATCTGATTAATACAGATTGGGTTCATGATGTAAGAACCTGATTAGCCAAGTACAGAAAAGGTGACTGCCACAGTGAACCCATGAAACATTTAAAAATTTTTAAAATATGGTGATAATTAGCAAGTTACCTCTCATGACGACATTTAAATCATTAATAATTCTACAAATTCCAAAGATTTATCATCTATATTATCTCTAAAAAGCCATAATCTGATGTAATGTTTATCTTGTATACATGACACAGAATGAGGGCCTTCATGGTCCTCATTTCACCATATAAAGATTTTTTTTTTTTTTTTACTGTCTTTTTTTTTTTTCTTTTTTTTTTAAATTTTTTATTTTATTTTATAATTATAACATTTTTTGACAGTACATATGCATGGGTAATTTTTTACAACATTATCCCTTGCACTTACTTCTATTCAGATTTTTTCCCTTCCTCCCCCAACCCCCTCCCCCAGATGGCAAGCAGTCTTATATATGTTAAATATATTACAGTATAATTTAGATACAATATATGTGTGTACACCATATAAAGATTAAGTGGCCTATAGAAAAAGGGACCTGGAGTCCTGAACTCTGCCTTAGACATTTTTAATCTGTATAATCCTGAATAAGTTGTTTCTTGACTTTCAACTTCTTCCTACCTCATAAATGAGAAGTACATGCCATACTTTTATATTCATACTCTATTACTGGCCTTCCTTCACTGGGATGTCAGGAGATTTTCCTAATATGCTATGCAAAATGTTTTGCAAACCTTAAAGTAGCCTATGAATGTTAGCTGCCATGTTCGTTCTTCTACCTTTTTATCATAATTAAGCACAAACTGCAGGTGATCCATTAAACAGATCATAAGCCTTCTGATCTCAAAGGACAAAGATCGATCAATCCAAAATTGCAGTTTCTTGCAATCAATATTACCTTTAGATCAATTAGATCAGTAAAAGAAAAAATATATTTATATATAAATTGATTTCTGTACTAGACAAAAATCAAAGAATATGCCTACTTTGGAATAATTAAAATTAATGTCAATTATGGAAAAACTTTAAGGCTATCAAAAATTTTGTTGGTTTAAATTGAGTTAGAAACTGACAAAGTCAGAGAATTAAGAGTCCTAAATACCCTCTCTGAATGATTCTGAAGACTATTTGGATAAAATCTCAATCTGGAAAGAAGCATAAGAGATTTTTCTTAGAGATGTATTATTCTATATATCTTTACAAAAAGGAAAAAAAAATGAGGAATTCAAGAAATAGATTACAAGTCTGGCACAGAGGCATGATGTGTAGGGAAAATTTGAAATATCTCTACCAGCTGAAATTATTCTTGTCAAAAGCAGAGCAACTAATAATGTCTCTCGAATTGCCCTGAAGATAATTTTATTCTTCAAAATAAACAAGGGGAAATTTTGTTCTGGATTTGAAGCTCATGAAGAAAGGCCTGGCTGCTGGTTTCAAAATTACTGGGAACCTTAAGAAGTGCCCACTTCCTCCTAGAGTTTGTGACAGAGGAGAAGGAAGCTAGTCATAAACCTTAGGTTTTAAGAAATAAAACTTTTAAGGGTTCAGAGGAAAAGCAGGCAGAAATAAAACAAAATCCCAGAAGAAGAAGTTAGCCAGAAATTATAATAAATTCAAGAATGAAATTCTAAAGATAGAAGAGTAAATAATTTCAACAAGAAAAAGGGGAGTTATCTGAAGATGTAGATACACAGGAAACTCAACAACCAATTAAGATTCACAAAGAAATATATAGAAAATGGAGATAAGACCAGGTAATAAAGTATGAATATAAAAGTGTGTGGCATGGTCTTATAAAAATATTATTGGAATGAGCTGAGACTAGTGAGTAAAACTAAAAATAACAAAATGTCCTCTATGTGTTTTAGTTAGAATGGAGGGAAAAGGAGACCCACAGAAGGGATTCTTTGTCCCTCTCTCAGTTAGACATTTGACTTACAGAGAGAGAAGGCTGCCACATCCAACAAGTTAAAATATAAATTCATTTCTAAAATCTTACAAAGAATAATGATAGTTAAAAACTACCATTTTATAAGAGATACTTAGGTGGCACAGTAAATTGAGTGCCAGGCCTTGGAATCAGGAAAATTGAGTTCAAATCCACCTTAATATATTTGCCAGCTGTGTAACTTTGGACAAGTCATTTCAATCCTGTTTGCCTCAGTTTCCTCATTTATAAAATGAGGCAGAGAAAAACATGGCAAACTATTTCTGCATATTTGTCAAGTAAACCTCAAAAGAGGTCCCAAAGAGTCAGATACAATCATTACAGAGCAGTTAAGTAATTCAATGTAAAGACCAATCTAAAGAAAGATATGCAAATCTACAAAGTCATCTGGGGGTATTCAAGAATAAAAACTAGAAAAGAACAAAAATAGAAGAGAAATGGAAAATATATACAAAAATTACATGAAACTTTTTTTCCCATCAAGAATAGTAGAACCACATGTATAGCACAGAGGAGCTTGGATAAAAAAGCGGCAGCCCACACAAAGATAACTGTAACTAACATTGCTACTCACAAGATGAAAAGAACAGTTACTAACAGGGACAGTCTCAGTGGGTGTCTCCAGGCCAGCTGTAATTTCCAGCAGTGGGCAGCATATAGGTAAGGGTAGTGGCCATGTTCTAATTCAAAGTCCACACTTAGTCTCACTTGAGTCAGTCAGTAAGACACCGATTGGAGATTTGCCTTATTGTGCATAGGAGGAGCAGCATGAAAGTATTTGCTAAATTGCTTAATAAGAAGTGGAGAAATAAGGAATAGGAAGTAGAGGAATTAACCAATCTAGCATGAGGCCAAAAGGGGTTATTAGCCCTGGCCCTACCAGCCTCCCCAGAGGCGGGGGCCACACGGGTCAACATCACCATGAAGCTCAACATCATAGGCAATCTTGACAAGTGGAAATAACATTAAAAAAAATTCAAAAGCAGCTAACTTTAGATTTGAAACAGAGGAGATCTATGTTGGAGGCAAGAAAATGACAGTCACTAATGGACCAAGTTACAAGGTAGCTGAAGACGACAATGCCAAAGGTATGGGGGGCTCCCTAAAAGATAGTTACCCCAAAAAGCTTACCCACCAATCTTATTGCGGTCCTTTCTATATAAAATCTTTATGAGGGTCATCTAATCAATCACTAAGAACATTCAAAATGAAGTATACTCAAGAACAAATAGGCATTCACAAGCAACATTCAGCAATGGACCATATTGTTACCACCTTCAAGTGACTGAAAGGTATGGAGAATGGGTGGGACAGGTGCTAAACCCCTCACCCAAATCAACTACTCTGAGGCATCTTCATATACAAAAGGGAAGCATTTATTCCGTCCTTGCAAGGAGAGACCCAGAGCCTCTCAGCTCCTATCTCCCAGCATTGTGCCTAAGGAGACAATTTGGTTAAACAGCAAAAGACTTGGGTTCATTGGATGGACTGAAAAAGAAGTAACCATTGACCAATGGTCAGCTGCACTATCTACTTCCTTAGGCCTAAGTTCGGAACCTTTCTGCCCTATAGATTTCTGAGAATAGGGATCATGTGGGATTTAAATTTAGACTTTTTGAGAAATCTTCACCTCCGGGCAGCTAGATGGCGCAGTAGATAGGGCACCAGCTCTGAAGGCAGGAGGACCTGAGTTCAAATCTAGTCTCAGACACTTAACACTTCCCAGCTGTGTGACCCTGGGCAAGTCACTTAACCCCAATTGCCTCAGCAAAAAAGGAGAAATCTTCAGCTGGTCCCATTCAAGAACATAGGAGGTCACTGTTTGTAAGGTTGGCAGATGACAGGGAGGTTTGTGATGGTCACAGAGATTCACCACTGTGACAGATGAGACCTAACATATTCCAGGTTAAAAAGGGATTCCATGTTGATGATCAGCCCTCCAAATACTACCTTTTCACAGATAAATTCAACCTACTTCATCAAGTCTCAGGATACTGCAAAATCTGGAAAAAATTGTGTAACAACCCAAAGGAATTTGGCTTACACAGATTTTATTACATTTGTGAATGTACACCTAATAAAGTAGGGCTTCTTAACTTAATCTTAATTATTTTATTTGATGAATTTTAAAATATTCTTACAAGAACAAGGTCCACAGGTTTTACCAATTGTCAAAAAAACTTAAGGACCCTGACAACTTATTATCCAAAAAGGCAACCACCTTAGTGTTCTTTCCCTACATGTGTAGTTCTGTTGAAACTGGATATGTTTAATCTAATAATCACCTATAAGAGATAGGCTAGCTCTCTTCAAGTATCGGAGGACCCATCCCGCAGACAAGGGATCAGACAGGTTCTGTTTGGCCCCAAGTCTGGCTTAAAGTCAACAAAATCTGCTAACAATTAAAGGCTTTCTCAAGTGGAAGGGCCTGCCTCCAGGGGTAGGTTATTCGTCATTGAAGTTATGCATACAGAGGCTGAATTACCATATGCTGAGTATGTTATAGCAGACATTCCTTTGAGGAAATGAGGTGGAATAGATGACCTCAGAGTTCCCTTCAATTCTGTGATGTGAAAACATTTCGGTCTTAGATGGTACCAATGTTCACTGAACAATCTGAGCCTTAGGGAAAAAGAAGTCTGGGTTCTAATATATAGGGCCAACTTTTGAATAGTCAAGACTCATTATTTATAGGTGGTCAGATAAAAACCCCATTACCTTAACTAAAGGTTCTCATTTTTAAAAAGTCTGAGTTCTAAAAGCTCATTTGTAAATTGGTCATGGGGAATTCTGATGGCCTTTCCCTCCCCAGAAATGTTAACTCTAGGCTCTGAGGCTAGCCCACAAGCTGAAATTCTCTACATTTGAAAAAGAAAATACTAAGCATATTATTTTCCAATAGTAATAATTAAAACAGAAAAACAAATAAGCTAAATGAGATATAATTTGTGAAGTCAATTAAAAGATGAGGAGGCAGATGAGAACTTCTCAGAGCTTCGGAAGGGCAATTATTATTTCCAAGGGTTTTAGAAAATGACAGAACTGATTGTTGATTTTCACCTCAACAGTTAGTGTTCCTTTACTTTTCCCTTTTAAAATATTTTATTTTCCTCCACTTACACATAAAGGCCATTTTAAACATTTTTTTTTTAATTTTGAGTTCTGAATTTTCTCTCTCCCTTACTTGCTTCCTCTTTGGGATAATAAATCAATTTGATATAAGTTATACATGTTATGCAAAACATGTTACCCATTCCTTTTCTTTGATAAAATTTTATTAAAACATTTTGTTCAAAAACAGAAGGAGAAAGGGCAACAGATTTTTTTCTTCCATTAGCTGGGTTAAGAAATTTGAAAATTTAATAGGACATAGGTACAAATGAACAAATTCCAATTTAGACAATCTGTGAACTGTAAACAATGAAAAGGAAAAGGGGTGAAGAGGACATGTTTACTGACTACAATTCCTCCGCAAAGGTGAAGAGATACTGAGCCAGTCAATTGACTCTGCTGTCAACAGGTGACACATTGATAGGCTGGCTCTCTTCCCATTATTGCTCAAACCTTAGCACAGCAGCATCCTCTCCCCACTTTCTTGGAGAAGAGAGCCTTATTATATGCTTAGTAGACTAATTACTTCTCACCTGTATCTTTAATAATATTATTCCAGCAGTTATTTCTTCTCCCACCTCCAATTTCTCTCCCATCACAGATTCATTCTCATCTACCTAAATATTCTCAAATATCCTCAAACCCAAGAGAGTGAGTCTGAAGAAAATTTTACTGACAATCTTTATGATAAAAGTCCTCTTCCTAATTTTGACCTCTCTACTGAGTTACAGATCTACATATCCAACACTGTATAGACATTTCACTTATACCTCAAACTCAACAAGTTCAATAACCTAACTCATCTTTCCCCTAAACCTGCTCCCTTTTCAGATTTAACTATTTTTTAATCTATGAAATCATCATTCATTGCATTGCATTTCCAAATTTAAATCTTTGAAACTGATCTTGGCTATACCTTCTCCCATACAATTAGTTATCAAATCCTATTGCATCTTGGTATCTCTTGCATTTCTCTCTTCTATTCCCAATACCACCACTTAAATTTAGAGCCATATATTACATTTATTGGACTCTGCATTAGTTTTCCTTTTAGCTGCTCTTATCTCCAATAATTTTCTCATACCACTAACAGACTAATCTTCCCTATGCAGAGATCTAATCATTTTTTTTCAAAATTTGATTCAAAAATAACCCCTCACCCCACAAAAAATAATCTTCTCTAGTAACACTAAAACGGAATCGTGCCTTTGGTCTGTATTAAGAGACTTGGGCTCTGACTCATCTGCATCACTTAACATCAAATCACTTTCACCTGTAAATCAAAGTACTACTCTACTGGTGATCTTTCACATTCCCCCTATATAACATTCTATTACTCTATCCCATTAGAAATTAGAATCCTGAGACAAATGTATGAAATATCAAAGTAAAGTGAAATACTTCCCATTGTATATTTTTGGCCAATATCATTGCACACATCCTCCATAAAGGAATTATTCTAGGGCACTTAAAGTCAGATCAAGGATACTAATCTTCCCGATCAGATTTATCTCCTAACAATCTGTGAGTAGCATTCCACTTCCTTTTCCATTTATGAATATTAATATTTTTATGCTATTTCTTATGCAAAAGTTAGGATTGTATATTACACAGCTTATATCTGCTATGTTGTCTCTTCATTACCCTCTGGTTTATATTACAGTTTTACAATTGTTTTGTTTGTAAGTAATTGTACCCTAATTGTTATCACAATAGCTAAAATTTAAATCCCTAAAAGAATTATTTTTGTATCCAGCTTATTGATGTGTATATTCATATTTAACAATAAACTTTTAAAGAATCCTATTTTTTTTTACCAGCTTATAAGCAGCAAATAATATGGACAGGAGAAACCATCAGCACTATAAAGTTTTTTTCTAAAAATCCATTAGTATCAAAAAAACAGAGAAAGCACTTTGAGGAATGAAGCTAAAAGGAAAAAAGCAACAATTTTTGTCCGGATGTCTCATTTTCTGATTATGAATAGTTTCTGCTTCTTATGATGTATTTTTGTCATCTTTTTAGATTTCTGAAAACTGAAGGCCTGCCTATATTGAACTAAATTTCTCTACCTTTTCACTTCTTAGTTTATTCCTTACATTGCTGTATTTCTAAATATATAACTTATTTCATACACTGTAGATGAAGGCAAGAGACAGTATGTGTTATAAGATACATGTGGCAGAATCCCAGACTTGATCCTGAAAACATCTGAAGATAGTCTTTATTTTTACAACATTTCAACACACCATCTTCGACCTAGATTTCTAAGTATGGTACAAGTTTTGTAATACAGTCAAATTCTGTACTCAATAAAATCAATTATATGAGATAACATGGCAAAGTAGAAAGAAAAGGAAGGTTTGCAGACCTCTTCTTCTAGCTTTTGTTTCCATCTTTCTTGGAGCCAACTTGCCTTATTCCTTATTACATTATTATCTTAGAGTCCAATCAAACTGGTACTGGTATCAGACAGACAGACAGACACACACACACACACACACACACACACACACACAGGCAAGCATGCACAGCTTTTTTGCACAGCTGCCTTGGCTTGGAATGCATCTTTCCTCATCTATAAATCTCAGAATTCCTAGTTTCCTTCAATACACTTTAAAGACCCTCCCAAGTGTCATGGGACACAAAATTGTCTTCTATGTGTTTCTAAATTGAACACAAGGATGATTTCACTTTTATGTTTCAATCATTACTATCCAGCACATAACAGGCACTTAATAAGTGAAGACTGACTCATCACTTAGTAGTAATATGATGCCAGGCAAATCACCTAATTTATGACTCAAAGGTGAGGTATTTACTAACTTCTTTGGTCCTCAGTTTTCTCATCTGTAAATGAGTAATAACATATGCCCAGTTTATCTCACATCCTTGTTATCAGGACAAATAGATGAAACACATGTTAGAGTGCTCTCTATACTGTAAAATGTTGTAAAAAAATGAATGGTCTCAGTCTGTCTTTTAGTAAAGGTCTACTTTCCTCTTAGTTCTGAGGTGTCTTATTAGTTGGATAAGAAACTTTCATGTAAGAAGTCTTAATGGAGCAGCTAGGTGGCACAGTTGATAGAGCACCAGCCCTGAATTCAGGAGGACCTGGGTTCAAGTCTGGCCTCAGACACTTAACACTTCCTGGCTGTGTGACCCTGGGCAAGTCACTTAACCCCAGCCTCAGGGGGAAAAAAAAAGTATTTACTATGTATATGAAGTATTATGTGTATATGTATGTGTGTGTGCTGTGTGTGTATGTGTACATTAAGTAAATCAAATATCACCAAAAAGAAGTTCAGGAACAAAGATGGCACCGATTACTTCCTTTTATGGAAATGAATGAGGAATTATATCTTATTCTTCTATTTGGGAGTTGTATTATATACAATTTGTCATTCTGGAGCAGCTAGATGGTAAAAAGAGTACTGGCCTTGGAGTTAGGAGGACCTGAAGTCAAATGTGATCTCAGACACTTTACACTTCCTAGTTGTGTGACCTGAGTAAGTCACCTTACCCCAACTGCTTGCCCTGTCTCTCTCTCTCTCATACACACACACACACACACACACACACACACACACACTAAGAATAATAATACAACCTGATTTGTGTAGAAAGGAATTCTAATGATCTAATATATTTATATCTCCCAAGTCAGTCATCCTCTTGTGTAATTCTAGAAAGCATTTTAGAGAACAAAGAAAATGAACATATATTGTGTTATTCATCAACCTAAGAAAAAGTAGATAATTCCACATTTCCAATACTCTCCACTTCCCTCCAGTATCCGATGGGGGAAGGCTTTTTCCTCCTATTTTTTTCCTAGTTTTATTTTTAGGGTCTTAGGAGTCCTGGCTGTACATACACATTGGAAGTTTACAAATGTTGAATGAAGTTGTAAATTTCGAATGTCACTATTTCTGACTCCTATTACCAATTAATCAACAAGAATTAAGTGGTGTTTTTTTTTTATACCATATAAAAAGAGTGAGTAATAAAACCAGATTCTACTATTTTCCTGGCACAAATTATTATTTTGGGCAAGTGGTAATGTGCAAAGTTAGTTTTAGAAAGCATTCTTTGGCAGGGTGCAGTGGCAGAAGCCTGTAATTCTTACTACTGGGGAAGCTGAGGATTGTGGATCACCAAAATTCAAGAGTTCGGAGCTGAAGAACTTAAAGCCTGATTCTGTGGCAGGGGGCCACCACGTGGCCATGGAGGCTTAAATCAGCCCAGGTCAAGAAGACAAAAGATTCCATGCTGATGGCCAGTGGAATCAAACCCAGAAGGAGCCATTCCTATTTCCAGCCAGGGTAAGAGTGAGAGGCCAAGTCTCCAAAATAAATCTCAATCAATCTCTCTCTCTCTCTCTCTCTCTCTCTCTCTCTCTCTCTCTCTTAGGCAGACACACACACACACACACACACACACAGAATTAAGGCATTCTAAAATGCTAACAATAGGACACCTAGATTTTGCCAACATTAATAAAAATAGGTATGCACTTTATTGGAACTGCACCTAGAAATTTAAACAAACTAATTTAATATTCTTGGAAACTTAAAAAAAAAAAAGTGTTGAATTCACTTTCCCTCTGGGTGTTTTCCAGGGAACATAGATAAATACAGACAGCAATATCACAGAAACACAACTGACTGAAATAAAGCCACCCTATTCTAAAAGTATGCTGGGATTGGGATGCTTACCCTTCACCTTCACAAAGAATATTCTCTTCTCCTAAGGCTGCCTATAAAATGTGTGGAGTAAATTAATTTTCCCAGAGTTTTGTCATTCTCCAAACTGAAAAATCCTCTTCAGAAAAATAATAAATTAAAACCATTCATATGTATCTACTGACTTTTACCAAATAAGTTTTACTTAAAAGCCTTCCTTAGAATATTAGTAGGCAGGCTCAAAAAGTTATCAAATTATGCATACCCTTTGATCCAGCAGTGTTACCACTGGGCTTATATCCCAAAGAGATTTTAAAGAAGGAAAAGGGACCTGTATGTGCAAGAATGTTTGTGGCAGCCCTGTTTGTAGTGGCAAGAAACTGGAAGATGAATGGATGCCCCTCAGTTGGAGAATGGCTGAATAACCTACGGTATATGAATATTATGGAATATTATTGTTCTATAAGAAATGACCAACAGGATGATTTCAGGAAGGCTGGAGAGACTTACATGAACTGATGTTGAGCGAAATGAGCAGGACCAGATCATTATATACTTCAACCACAATACTATATGATGATCAGTTCTGATGGACGTAGCTCTCTTCAACAATGAGAAGAACCAAATCAGTTCCAATAGAGCAGTAATGAACTGAACCTGCTACCCCCAGTGAAAAGAACTCTGGGAGATGACTATGAACCACTACATAGAATTTCCAATCCCTCTATTTTTGACCACCCTGCATTTTGGATTTCCTTCATAGGCTAATTGTACACTGTTTCAAAGTCCGATTCTTTTTATACAGCAAAATAACTGTATGGACATGTATACATATATTGTATTTAACTTATTCTTTAATACATTTAACATGTATTGGTCCACCTGCCATCTGAGGGAAGGGGTGGGGGGAAGGAGGGGAAAAGTTGGAACAAAAAGTTTTGCAATTGTCAATGATGAAAAATTACCCATGTATATATATATGTCTTATAAATAAGCTTTATTTATTTTGACTAACTTACAGGAATAAATACACACTCCTACCAGATAAATGATTATTATTTCTTAACTTCAGGAGGTGCATAATTTCACTGGCATGAATATTTCCTATTTTCCTCTTCCCAGGCAGACTAAAGACCCTCTGCACTTCAGAAATCATTTTCATAAAATTCTGTAGCCAAATATTTCACCACGGGGAGGAGGGAGGATGGTTGTCTTTTGGTAATAAAGGCATGAGGGTCCTCAGAGGGCTACACAAATGAGTCACCATACCAAACCTGTAGAAGCCTTTCCAGCCCAAACCACCTTCATATCAGCCAGATTCATAATCTTCCACAGAAACCAATGACCAATGAATATTTGCATAACAAACCTGTACCACTCCCAAATGACACAGCAAGTCAAACTTTTCAGGATTGCATCACAGCCCAGGGCTAACTTCACAAGGACAAGAGTGAAGGAAGAGCTGGATGGATTTTAGTGAAGTAGAAAAGGAAATAAGGTAAAATACATGTTGCTAAATTTTGCTTCTTAATAATTACAATTGCTAGGAGATTCGGTTTAGATAAAAATAAGTCAGAATCTACTATGTTGAAAAGTATGGTTCTTCAGCCCTATCCTTCTCCCTAGGCCCCCTGGAGGCCTGCAAAAGATAATTAAAAGATTTTAAAAGATCAGTTTAAAAGATAAAAAAAAAAAAAAAAAAAAACCACCCTATCCTACCCTTACACATTTTGGATATCCTAGGTACATTTCAAGCTTTCAAAGACCAAGTGACTTAGAACATTCACATAAAACTTTAAGTGAACTTTTTAAAGTGAACTATCACATTAAGGCACATCTTCTAAGAGCTCACAGGGAATTTGTGTACTAAAGGCAACTAATATTTTCTGAATGAAGATGTTTAGGTATCTGATCTAGTAAGAAAGGAAATTTTAAATAGAAGTCAGAGATGGGGTCTATTTCATTTGGACTGAGTTTACCCTTAAGTATATTCAAGATCTGAGACTCAATTCCATTATTATTCTGATTCATATATATGTATGTGTATTTTTCAGCACTGATAATTGCAAAACCTTTCGTTCTAATTTTCCCCCTCCTTCCTCCCACTCCCTCCCCCAGCTGGCAGGTGGACCAATACATGTTAAATATGTTAAAGTATATGTTAAATACAATATATGTATACATGTCCATATAGTTATTTTGCTGTACATATATATACACACACACTTTTTTTGGCTAAAGAAATGAATAATGCTACTAACAAGAAGCTTGTGTTTAAAATTATGTACACTTTAAAATTAGCAAAGCACCTTACATTAACATTCTCACTTCAGCCTCACAAATCCTATCAATGGATGTTATTACTACTACTACAAGCATTATTACCTTAATCAAAATAATTTAATAAAATAATTTAATTAAAAGTTAAGTAACTTACTTAACCAACAGAATCTGAACCCATCTCTTCCTAATCCCACCTCATCTACTATATACCATTTAGGGTTAAACTTTTATCCTCACATGATGTCAAGACATTTTAAATCTTTCTTCAGGTATTTTTGTGGTTGAGGAGTAACTGGGACAAGCTTATTATAGCAAAAGTGTAACTAACTAGATTTTGAAACCTTATTGACCTATCTGAAGGCATGTAAAGCTACATTTACTTTAAGCTAAGCTCCCAGGTTGCTCCGCCCTCGTAGGACTTAATATTAGCTATATTAAAACCTATCTAAAAATACAGAATTTAGAGCCCTGCCCATTATTACTAAATTGCAGCAATCAACTGGAGTTTGACCTCAATCACTATAACCCCTAAACTATGCAATTAAAATGGTATTATTCCTCAAGCACAAACAATCCTGTAACAAAAAGCCACCTAGTGTAACTCATGGAAAATGGTAATTTACAAAGGGCGGTGGAATGAAGCTCAGAACCATGTCCCAAAGAAAGGAAAATGGGAACTTTAAAAAGTTTCATTTTCATTAATAGTGGTAACTGACCTTTAGCTAAATTACACAGCAATAAGAATTCCCTTAGCTCTTAAACTCAACTAGAGTGCAGATACCTCACACCTCACTAGAATGGGCAGTAACTACAATGTGCAAAAAGCTACAATTTCTATTAAGGAAAAGGGTTCTATGGCAAGTTCAAGAAGTAGGTCTGACTCAAATCCGAATACAGTCAAGTCCGGGCACGGGGCCTCAGTTTCCTCACCAGTAAAACGTGAAGGAAGTGCACTATCTTTGCCAAGAAACGCCCCCAACGGAGCCACTAGCCACTAGGTCGAGGACCAAGACCCCGGCTCCAGGCCAGGAGAAACATGCGGTGCAAACTACAGAACAGCAGCCCTGGCTGTCGGGGCGCGCTGGTGGCGGGCACAGACAGGACTCTACAGTGCTGCCCGATTTGGAGTGACCCCTCAGTTCACTCATTCCCAGGATGCCCAGGGAATCGCGTTCCCTTGATGTGCAAAGATGACCAGCGCCAAGAGGCCGCCGGTCCAAATATACCTCTGGTCCTTTACTGCCCGAGGGACCACTTCCACCCTAAGGGCCTCGGTTTCCCCCGCCGTAAAGCGAACCGTCGGACTCTTTCATCTTTAAAGCCCCAGACTCACGAGGCGGGATGGCACAAAAAGCCCTTCGTAGCCATCGCGGGCCCTACGTGATGGGCTTTCCCCATCAGCTCGCCTCGGCACCGAACCCGAGCTGAGATTCACTACAAACGTCGGAGCAGCGAGTGCCTGGAACCGGGCCCGGTCGCCACGTGGGGCAGGCCCGCGCGGGCTTAGCCCCGAGCCGGGCCCGAGGAGCACCATCCCGCTTTTACGATGGATGCTAGCACACATCGCGGGGGTGAGGGAAAAGGGAAGGTGGGGTGCAGCCCGGGGGGGTTACTTCTCACGAGCCCCCCGCCACTCCGCCCGTCTAGCCTGCATCCCCTAAGACCCTTTGTGCGTGGGGGGGAGGGAGGCTGCGTGCGCGAGCTGGCGGGAGCGCACCCCCCACGCACCATTTCCTGGCACTCGGCTCCTCGCCCTCAGAACCCCCCCAGTCCGCTCCAGGCTGCGGGGAGAGGCAAAAGCGACGCCGAACGGAGCCCAGGGGCACGCGCGCGCGCGGACCGAAGGACCGCTTCCGAGGCGGCCGTTACCCAACTAACCGTTATGTGCGCGGATCTGGTGGGAGCGTGGGCGTGGGTGGGCGGGGAGGGCTCGCGCTCTGTAGGGCTCAGCTCCAGGATCGGATCACGTCACGTCACGTCACGTCGCTCGCTCCCTCCCCCCGCGGCAGCGGCGGCGGCAGCAGCCCCGAGGCCCCGGCGCCCTGTACCCGCCAAAGCGCCCGTAATACTCTGCCAGCCGAGCTTTTCACTACGGCCTTATAATGTTCCCGGGGCGGGAGCATGCGCACAGGGGGCGGGGCTTCCCGGCCGCTCCGCCCTCTCCGCAACCCCCCCCTCCCCCCCCCCCGCCCAGAGCAGCTCACACGTCCACACGCACACTCGCACGAGTCTCCCCACGGCCCCGCCACGTGATCCCCGCTTACTGCTCGCTACACGTCCACGCGCGTGGAGGAGAGACACGAGACGGGAGAGCCGGAGGAGAAAGTCCCAGCGCCCAACCCACCTCCACCTCGGGACGCCTCCTCCCCCTCCGAATTTGAAGTCGCTTAATGTCTACACCAGCCGGACACCGGAGTTTCTCCCCATGCGAACTTGAAGTCGCTTAAAGTCTACACCAGCCGGACACCGGAGTTTCTCCCCCTCCGAACTTGAAGTCACTTAATGTCTACACCAGCCGGACACCGGAATTTCTCTCCCTCCGAACTTGAAGTCGCTTAATGTCTACACCAGCCGGACACCGGAGTTTCCCTACGAGGAATCGCAGGTAAGCCGCAGCTCCGCACCAAAGGGAAGTTTGCATTGGTGATGTTCAGAAAAGGAGCATGGCGCGGGAATCCCTTAGGAGGGGGAATCCCTGAGGAGGGGGACTCTGCGTGGGCCTCCGGGCTCTGGAAGGATTCCACCGGATAAAGCGCTTCCGAGGTGCCGGCCTTGGTGCACGCGCAGCAAAGGAGCAGCCCCTGCGCTGGAGGAGCGCGCCCCTTAACGGGGGAGACCTCCACGTGCCCGTAGGTGCATACCAGACGTGACCCCCCTTCGATTCTTCCCGACCCCATCCGGGGCCCTGCTGACCAAGACAAGGCAGTGGTTTGAACTCAAATTCTGCGCGTTTTACAGACGGGGAAACTGAGGCGGGCAGGGCCTTGTGTCTCAGCCAGGATTCGTACAGGTTACAGTGGAAGGAAAGAAGAGAAAACACGAGTCCGCCGCAGAAGAGGGGGCTGGGGCTGGGAGGATGCCCAGGAAAAGGGACCGAGCCGGGCGTGGGGGTGGGGCGCAGTCCTGGAGGCGCGGGAACGGCTTCTCGGAGTCTTGACGTGGCCCCGGACCGGAGGGGCTGCCCCGAGAATGCGAGAAAGCTTCCGACGGGGGAGGGCGCCGGCTCCCCTATAGAGCATTTCATGTTCTGGTCTAGGGAGTAACGGCCGTCCGAGGAGCTTTCTGAATGGGGAGGAGTGCACGTGGCCGGACCCACCCACGCTGGGGGACCAACCCAGGGGAGGCTTCTTCCATCGTCCGGGAGGGGTGATGGCATTGCAGCGTGAATAAAGAGAAGGGACCGGGTAAGAGGGATGTTGTAAAGGTAACAGCTGGAAGGGTAGCAGCGGTGAGTGAGAAGAAGAAGGGAGGACGCCGGGACTGGAGGCCCGCGTGCCCTGGAAAGTGGGGCCATTACACCTGAAGGAGAGGATGGGGGGGGGGGACATGAGCTGATTTGGACACGTTGCAGCCAGTGTAAAATGTCTAAGAAGCTCCTGGTGGAGGGAGAGAAAGAGAGAGGAAGGCTAAAAAGTGAATGTCATAACTCTGGGCCCCCTCTCAGAATAATGTTTTTTAAATGCACAAAATAAAATACGTGGGGTTACAAAGGAAATCAAGTGCGTTAAATAGTTGTATTAAAAAAAAAAAAACAAGCAGAAAACATGTAGAGAGTCCCAGACTCTAAAGGGACCCCTTAGCAAAGAGTGATGACAAAGGGAGAATCGGGCAGCGGGAGCATCACCTCCCACAGTCTCTGTGTGGAAGCTGGAAAACCGGAACTGTCATGTCACCCGCATCCGGCGCTCCAGGCCGTCAGGACTTCAACCAGAATGAAGGAGTTACAGTGAGCTGGAGCAGATCAGCTCCACTTGTTCGGTAATGAAGAGAACAGCTACACCCTGGGAAAGAACTCTGGGAAAGGAGGGGGAGCCACCACTTAGCGCTTCCACTCCCTCTGTTTTTGTCCGCCTGCATTTTTGATTTCCTTCTCAGGTTAATTTTACCTTATTTCTAAGTCATTTTGTACAGCAAAATAACTATGGACATATATACACATATTGTATTTAACTTATACTTTCACATATTTAACATGTATTGGTCAACCTGCCATCTGGGGGGAGGGGGGAAGGAGGGGAAAAGTTGGAACAGAAGGTTTTGCGATTGTCAATGCTGAAAATTACCCATGCATATATCTTGTAAATAAAAAGCTGTAATTAAAAAAAAAAAGAATGAGTTTCCCCAATTGCTAAATGGGCAAAGGATATGAACAGAGAATTTTCAGATGGTGAAATTAAAGCCATCGATAGTCATATAAAAAAAAGCTCTAAATCACTATTGATTAGAGAAATGAACATTAAGACAGCTCTGAGTACCACTATATGACTCTGACTGGCTAAGGTGACAGGAAAAGATGACAAATGTTGAAGAAGATGTGGGGAAAACTGGAACACTAAGTTGTTGGTGTAGTTATGAAATGATCCAACGGTTCTGGAGAAGAATTTGGAGCTATGCCCATAGTTATAAAATTGTGCATATCCCTTGATCCAACAGTGCCATTATTATTGGATCTGTATCTCAAGGAAACCATGAAAAAAGGGACCCATATGTACAAAAAATGTGGTAGCAAAGAATTAGAAAATGAGTGGGTGTCCATCAGTTAGGGAATGGCTGAACAAGTTGTGGAATATAAAAGTAATGGAATATTATTCTATAAAAAGTGATGAAGAGGCTGATTTTAGAAAGGCTTGGAAAGATTTACCAAACTAATGCTGAGAGAAACAAGCAGAACCAGGAATGTATTGTACACAGTAACAGCAGGATTGTGCAATGATCAACTATGAAAGACTTGGCTCTTCTCAGTGGTTCAGTGATCCAAGGCAATCCCAATAAACTTTGGATAGAAAATTCTATCTGCATCCAGAAAGAGAACTATGGAGATTGAATGTAAATCAATACATGCTATTTACTTTTTTTCCTACTTTTTTTTCTCTCTCGTGGTTTTCCCCTTTTGTTTTGATTTTTCTCTCCCAGCATGATTCATAAAGAAATATGTATTTAGAGTCAGCTAGGTGGTGCAGTGGATAGAGCACTAGCCTTGAATTCAGGAGGACTCGAGTTCAAATCTGATTTCAGACACTTAACACTTCCTAGCTGTGTGACCCTGGGCAAGTCAATTAACCCCAGCCTCAGAAAAAGGAAAAAAAAAAACAAACCCAGAAATATGTATTTAAATTTTAATGTGCATGTATAACCAGAGAAAAAAATAAAACAATTTTTTAAAAAGCTGATTTCCATCCTCGCGTACAACCTCTTTTCCAAAGGCTTTTTAAACATTCAGAGGACCCCTTAAGAGAGAAAACCAGTGACCATTTTATTAATTACCTGCTAGCTATAATTAATATATTTATTACCCAGAAAAATGAATGAGTTAATGAATAAATAAAAAAGCACTACCACGTGCCAAGCCAAGCACTGGGGATACAAATAGTCACCTGTTCTCTAGGAGTTCCCACTCTAATTGGGGGAGAAACATTGGGGAAAAAAGGCCTGGGAATTCTGAAGGTTTCTAAGTAGGTTGGATGATAAGGTCCTTAGATTATATAAATCAGATGATATGTACTAGGGCCCGTCAGAAGTAAGAGACAGGAAGGGTAAGACCTCCCTTGATCTCTTATAGGCTGATTGTGGCTGGAGGAATAGGGGCCAGACCTGGGGGAGCTGGTCTCCTCAACCTACAAAAAAAAAGCCAGTCTTTATAACTATTAATAGGTTGTACCCCTCCAAGCCTATGTACAGGAGAAACCTTTCTAGGAGATTGCTGTGGAAGTGAGCACCTTCCCAAATTAGCTTCACCCTGGCCCTGCCAGCTTCATGCCCATCTCTAGCTGGCAGCACTGTGGTCTGAGGGCAGGAGATTTCATCTGATAGAAGCCTTGGACTCTAACTTTCATCAACAAATAATCTCCAGTTGCCTCTGTAGGATGCCTGCCATAATAGAGGTCCTGGCACAGTGCCTCTTAGCAGGGTGAAGACTGGTTTCTTGAAGATGGACATGATAATAACCTTTACTCCCAGAAATGCTACCAGAGTCAAGTCCATGTAGATGAACCATGAGGCTCCTTCTGGAGGAAAAATAACCTGGTAATTAAAATGTACTGTTTGACCAAATTCCTCTCCCTCCCCTCTCCTCCTGCTACAGACTAAATAACAAAAGCTGATTCCACTGCTACCCTCCACCTTGGTCTGACTTTATAAACCACCTCTGCGTCAAAGCCCACAGATACAACACCAAACCCACAGCTTGAGTATTTCCAGCCTAACTTTTCCTATGGGGACTGTTTGTATCCTGTCCATTCAGATGCTGCAGAACACTGCTGTCCAGCAAGCATCATCCTTTCAGTTTGACTTTAACCTCAGTTTATGCTATTAGGTCTGACCAGTAGGTGAGATCCTCCCTGAGCTCTTCAGGAACTTGGGCTCAGAAGTTCCTCAACACAACAAATGTGGATTTTAATGTGAAGATCTTAGCAGAGCCAAGTGACTTGAGCCATTAGGAATGAGGCAGTAATCATCCAAGGCCAGTCCAGGCTTGCTTGTTCTCTGGTGGTCAGTCAGTCAGGTCCCATGATGTCACTGTCCATGAGGTTTTCTTGACCTTGGAGGGATGTGCCATTTCCTTCTCCAGTGAATTAAGGTGAACAGAGTTAGAAGGATATGCCCAGGATCATACCAACTAGCCAATTCCTGCCTCCCCAGGCCCTGGTTTCACTAAGCTGCCTTTGGCCTCCAGGGTTAGAGCACCACGCAGCACCTGTTTGCCCAGTTGTAAAAGACTGGCTGGAAAACAGTCCAAAGCTCCCCTCCCCAGTCAGGGGATGCTGGGTACCCGGTCCTCCGCTGTGGGTATCAAAAGTTTCTCCTGGTTCACAACTCTAGGTCATTATGCAAGGGCCAGTGAGAAGGAAACACCACCTACCAGCTGATTCTTGTATGGATTTGGTCAGATTCTGTTTTTTTCTATTCATGAATCTTGAGTTTTAGATTCAAGTACATGGACTTTAGTCCCCTTTTTAGGGTCAGAAAAACAGAAAACTTGGGTAACTGGATGCAACAGTGGAGAATACTACAGTACTTAAAGTAAGACAGACTGAATTCAAATCTACTCTTAGATACTAGCTGTATGTATGAACCAACGGGGAAATCGCTTGACTCCCCAGGCACAGTTTCTTCATCTTGAGAATGTATATATGGGTACAGTAATAACACACACTATTTATGGGATTCAAATAAAATATAAAGTATTTGCAAACTGAAAAAGACTGTGAATGCTAGCTATTACTACTAGCTTTATTGGGTCTTTATATGAATTGTGTTAAATAAATTAATGGTTTAAAATCTAAACAAAAAAATAGAAGAATTGGATATAATGTGCTAAATAATAGTAATTTTTTGGTTTCTACATTTCCTCAAAATCAAGAGCTCCAGGTATAGAAACATCCTTCATTTCTGAAAATTGAACTCCTCTCTAACTTAGTTTTATTTGTTTTTTACATTAAGATAATAACTTTTTATTTTCAAAATACATGCAAAACCTTGTGTTCCAAAATTTTCTCGCTGTCTCCTTATCTCCTTCCTCCTCTGGACAACAAATAATTCAATATAGATTAAACATGTGCGGTTCTTCTTGGCTTATTTCCATATTCACCATATTGCCCAAGAAAAATCAGTTCAAAAGTGGGGGGGGGGGGAAGAGGAAAAGCAAGCAAGCAAACAACAGTAAAATAAGGCAAAAATACTATGATTCACATTCAATCCCCATGATCTTCTTTCTGGATTACATGGCCCTGTCCATTAAGTCTATTGGAATTGACCTGAATCACCCCATTGTTTAGAAGAGCCACATGTCCGTCAGAATTGATCATCATATGATCTTCTTGTTGTGTATAATGTTCCCTTGGTTCTACCCCCGTCACTCAGCATCAGCTCATGTAAGTCTCTCCAGGCCTTTCTGAAATCATCTTGCTGATCATTTCTTATAGAACAAAAATTTTCCATTACTGTAATTTAATTTTAACAAGTTGCCTAGGACACAGAGTTCAGAAGTCACCCTAAGATCATATGGCCAATTTGTCACAAAGAGGCAGGTGGATGCTGCTCGTGTGGCCCCGGAGGCAGGCTCTCTATCCACTACTCCACATCTTGTCATAGAGAGATCCTTAAAACCGAGCTGGGCTTACAGGGAAGGCATAGTTCCAGGGGTCCAGATGCAAAATAGAAGACCGAATTCTTGCCATTAACGAAAATATTTACAACAAAAGTTTATCCATTGCTTGCTGTGTATAAGGCTTTTCATTAGGCATTAGGCAGTGGGAGCTCATTATCTCAAAAGTCAAATAAGACAGCAACAGGACAAATGAGTGTGTCACTGGACTAGGTGCAGGATGCTCCCAGAGGGGCTGGCCATGGGGGGGGGAGGGCAGGTGGCAAGCATCCCAGCAGGTTGGGCTGGTTGAGGAAGCAGCTGAAGGAAAAAATCAAGATCAGGATCAGTTGCATAAACGGTTTGGAAGAACAGTTCTGGTGTCTTCTTTTTAATTAGCCTCCACTCCAGCAAGTATGGGAGGCAGGTCTGACCGCAAGGGCTCCTGACTCCAAGCCTAGGACTCTAACCACGATTCAGTGGTCTACTTGTGGTATCTCGTAACCCCACATGGCTTCATCTGGCCTATAAAGATTTGATAAGAGATTTCCTGAAATGTGCAGCTAACATCTAAGTAAACTATACTCGAAGCATTCTTGTGAGTCAGGGATTGCTCATCAAAAAAAGAAATGAAAAATTCATCTGTCAAGACCCCGTCCCTTAAACAATCCACTGCTTTCCTCTGCTAGAACTTCACTAATCATCTTTTTAAATATTCCAGAATTTTGCCAGGAATTAAATCAAGCTCACAGACCCTCCAATTTACATATTCTGTTTTCTATCCTTTGGGGGGAAATTGGAAATTTGCCCTTCTCTGGTCCTACTTGGCTCCTTCCTGATTTCTCAAAGCAAACCAACAGGGATTCAGTAATCACACCTTCCAGGACCCTGGTCTATGGGCCTGTTGACTTGAATGAGAGCAACTAAGTGTATTCATATTCTCTGCCTACTTATCTTGTGTTTCAGGTACCTGTTATTCATTTTTATCTGGTCTTTTAAGAGATTTTCTCCTTAGTGAGAAATAAAAGCAAGTAAGTCATCTATAATCTATAATCATTGTGCCATCCACTCCCACCTCGGTCCAGTATTCCTTCTTTTATTCTCTCTCTGCCTTACCCAAGAGAGCTTTAAAAACAAACTCCTTTGTCCTGAACTTCCACTGATACTTAACTTTAGCATTTCTGAAACAATTACTATGAAATTATCATAGATTTATATTCATACTCATCAGCTGCCTTGCTTCCCCAGTCTTTATCTGTCTTTTAAAAATCTAAGTGGGTCATTGAGTTCCCTAGGCATCCACATTTGAATCCCTTTAGATGATTACCCTTTTTCTTCATTATTGGAACTGCTGCTATGCATCCTGTTTTAAATTTGAGATCTCTGGGTCAGCTAGGTGGCTCAGTGGTTAGAGCACCAGCTCTGAAGTCAGGAAAACCTGAGTTCAAATTTAGCCTCAGATACTTAATACTTCTCAGCTGTGTGACCCTGGGCAAGTCACTTAATCCCAATTGCCTCAGCAAAAAAAAAAAAAAGCCAAAAAAACAAATTTGAGACCTCTCCAATCCTCCATTACTAGCTTTTCCTGTAGAATTTCAGGACTATCTATCCTTTCTCTGAATTCCTTGAAATTTACCTTTTGAAATCTGGCATGGATGTCACATTGTTTGCTTTGTTTCTCTTTTATCACAGATTCTAAGACAAAGCACTTACATTCTATCATTTCTACTTCATGAACAAGTTTCTTCTTGGGCATAATCAGATCCAAAGTAGGAATTCCTCTAAATGCTTCCTCCACCTTTTGAAGAATGAAATCTTCAAGAAGATAGGCAAAGGAAACACATATACATATATACACACATGCTGCTCCTTTATGGAGAGGGGGCAGAAAAAACGCTAACAAAATGTCTAGATCATTGAAACCCTCTACCTGACCCTATCACACTTCTCTCAGTGGCTTTTGAAAATTTTAAAAATTAAGTTATAATTCCCTGTTGTAGTAGAAGTCTTGGATGTTGGAGAAAACTGCTTACTAGTCTCTCTCTTGTTCTTCCCTTGCTTTCCCTCCTAATATACTGTATAGTGAACAATAGAATATATGAAAAAAAGTTTTTAAAATTATACTAAATAGTAACATTCTCTAAAAATAACAAAAACAAAATATAAATACATAAATATATAATGCATAAATTAAGTAGGTAATACATAAATTAAAAATAATAGCTACCATACAAATACATAACACATATATTTAAATGCCTCCTAATACTTCCATTAAAAAAATCAGAAATGCAGTAATGCTCTGCATAATGTTATCACACAACTATCACAGTTTCCCAATAACTAATTAATATATCTTATTACATAAAACCCCCTTATATCATATGAAACCTCACTATGATCGCTTTGCAAAGAGTCAGAGTCCTAGAGAAGTTAGTCACTGGAATTTTCCACATCTAGAAGATTTATTCCTCCTCCAGGGAAGCTATAAAGGAATGTTAGAACCTTTTTTTGCTTGGATTTTCTTTTTCTTTCTTTCTTTCTTTTTTTTTTTTTTTTTTTAAGCTTTTTATTTCTCAAAACACATGCATGGACAATTCTTTAACATTAGCCCTTGCAAAACCTCGTTCCAATTCCCCCCACACCCTCCCCTAGATTTGCCTGGATTTTCTTGTTGACAGGTTGGTATGAGATCTGGCCCTGAGGCATGTTAGTGATGTATTACTGTGTACTGGAGTACTTTCTTGAGTCAAGTAAAGCTGGAGAGAAGTTGCCTAAGAGGTAGAGATGTCATTGCCATCAGACACACACCCCACTCCCATCCTCCTTTGCCTACCTCTTCCACCTCCCTAGCTTCCTTTAAGCCCCAACTAAAATTCCTTTTACTGGAAGCTTTCCCCACTATCTCTTAATTCTAGTGCCCTCTTTCTCTTAATTATCTCCTACTTATCTTCTGTGTAGCTTGCTTTGTGTATTTATTTACTGGTGGACTCCCTTATTAGATTGTAAGCTTCTTGAAGGTAGGAGTTATCTTTTGCCTTTTTTTTGGGGGGGGGGAATCCACAATTCATAGCATAATACCACCTGGGAGACAGTAGGTACTTAATAAATGTTGATTGATTATCGGGGGCATATGCAGTGTGGATAAATACTTAGTAGCCCATGAGAGGTGAGAGTGGTGAATTTCTAGTGTGGAAATGTGTTCTGACCTACACAGACAGACATGGATAGCTGGCTCTAGTGCTGTTCAACATGGAAAAATGTCAGTATTTTGATAACTCTGAAGACCAATTTTGGCAAAGAGAGCATAGTTCTACTCCCCTAGTAGTCCTCACACTGGGAAAGAGGAAGGAAGAACCCATCCACAGAGAAGCCGACAGTTGTGAACATAATTAGTAACAGGTACAAGAAATGCTAGACTTGCAGGTGTTGTTCCAGGTCTATAATTATTCCCTTTCCTCCCTACTGAACCTTCGGGAACTATTGTGCTCTGACTGTTGGGTATTGGTAAATTCAGTCAGTCAGAAAACAGTTTCAGGGAAAGGAATAAACATTTATATAGTGCCTATGGTATACCAGGCTCTGTGCTAAGTGCTTTATCTCATTTGACTTTCAAAACCTTTGGAGAAAGATGCTGCTATTATCCCCATTTTACAGTTGGAGAAACTGAAACAGACAAGAGATTAAGCTCCTTGCCCAAGATTGCACAGCTCTGGTGCTAAATTTGAACTCGCGTCTACCTTCAAGCCCAGTTCTCTATCCACTGAGCCAGCTCACTGCCTCTAGTTCTAAGACAGGTTCTAGGAAGTTCCCTTCTGTAAAGACTTTATCTCATACATAAGTTATTTAGGGAATATTTCCACTCCTTTCTGTACCCTTCCTCCAGAAAAATCGCCTATAATATTACTTATCCTTTACTTCATTTCCAAGGAGGGGCTCGTTGTTTTGGAGAAAGCATCAGCTCAAAAACTAAATTTTTAATCTAGCCTTACCCTTTCTGAAATACTCAAGTTTGGGGTTATTTTCTTAAGAAAATAACTCAATGGGAAAGCTTCTTCTGGATCATTAGTAATCTCAAGATTTTGAGGACCTCCTTCTTTCTTTTGTCTGTCTCTCTGTCTCTCCTTTCTCTCTCCTTCCCTCCTTCCAATCCCACTACCAACCTGTGAGAAAGCTTTGGTCTGTCTGCTCGGGCTCCACTTCCACCCTGGTCTGGTTCACACCTCCTTAGGCCGGCAGGTGGATCACTTATCTCTTGCCTAACCTGCCCTCGGGTTAATCTTGTTGGTGCTGGATTTAGTGAAATCAGAGAACTTGTAAACTCAAGTGATACACTGACCCCAGCCTTCTCAGTAGCAGTGATTAGCAGGCAACGAGTAGCCTCAAATAATTTCTTCTAGGATTTCTTAAAATCGCTAATTTTGCCCTCATTTAATTTTAATTTAGTCCACTCCACTTATTTCCACACAGGGAAATCAAATCTCTGAAGGATTTAAATAACTTGTCCACTACTTAGTCACAGTTCCAAGAAGAGGACTACCATGATGGATTTTGGCTTTCTTTTTTCCCCCATAATATTTATGCTGGTGTTTTTGTTTTGTTTTGTTTTTGGATTATCAGCCAAGTAATTTTTTAAAAAAATTTTCTTGTGCTTTTAATTTGCTCCATGTAGACATGCAAAAGAGAAAAATCTCAGTAGAAGCCATGGGGAAGAATATATATATATTTTAAGTTACAGAAGAAAGGCATATAGTATTTCAGGATAGACTATCTATAAATGGCCAGATCTTAAATTCTTATGTTAGCTGTTTTTTCTGGCACTTATTGTCAGTTTGAAAAAAATTATCTCAAAGGATAAAACCTATTTACAAATTGAGTCCTTTCTTACAAAATTTTTCACTTTCCCAGAAACTGGTAAAGAAATGTGAATTCTTGAGAGGACACGTTTATCTTCCTACATGATCAACACTATTGGGTTCCATGCAGTTTCTCTTTAGCTTGTTTTGGATAGAACTGGAACACTGTTCCAAAAGGCGTGGCACATTTCCATAGTGATAGATCTGGATTGTCAAGACCAGAAAGTCACTCCATGTCCCTCCACCACACTCCTTCAATTTACAATTGAAAAATGCAATCTCTTCTCCAGGCATTCCAACAATTATCTACCTATTGTCACAAGAAATTTCTCCTGGCCTTTGGCTTTCAGATATTTTGTGACATTAAAGTTCTTAAACAAAAATGTGTTTTGTTTGTTGCCATGTAATTTTATTTCCTTTTTTATAATGGTTATTATTATTATCCATTTATTACTCAAATATGGGAAGCATGAGGATATGGAATTTTTCTTAGCTAGAAGCTATTTGTCCATTTAAACGAGGCAAAGCTACAACCACATCAATTGGTTAAAAGTTTATGAGGGGGAGCAGCTAGTTGGTGCAGTGGCTAGAGCACCAGCTCTGAAGTCAGGAGGACCTGAGGTCAAATATGACCTTAGACACTGGCTGTGTGACCCTGGGCAAGTCCCTTAGCTCCAATTGTCTCAGCAAAAAAAAAACAACAAAAAACTTATATTCCATTTTATCACCATCCCATAGTATTAGTGTAAAAAATTTAAATCCTAATTTATTATGTGAAATGAATATATGTATATATAGCTGTTGACAGTTTCAAACAGAATCTATAATAATCCAGGGAGTCACAGCCTCAGGAAAATCGTATTTTCAGATTATCTTTAATTTTCTCTTCAGACTCTTTGAAATTTAACCCATTGTACTTTCCACAGTTTAAACTAAACTGTTAAACAGTCTGGCAGAGGGATTTGTAATACTTTTTCACTTTTACTCCAAACAGTCTTCACTTTTCAAGACCAACAACTTTTGTCTTCAAGCTTCTGCTCTGAATATTCAACAAACATTTGTCCTGTTTAAATTATCAAACGATATAGGGGCCCAGACCCATATTTTAAATTTTACTGACATAAGGCATGATTAAAAATTTTCTTTTTGAGTTGAAGCTTATTCTACATTTTACCTCTTTCAGAAAAAAAGAATAAATATTAGTGCTGAACTTTTCAACAAATTTAAGGGCATGTACCCCCAAAATTCACTGAAGTAAACACCCATAAATTTGATTTAATTCGGAAATCTGATAATTAACATTGTGTCTTATGTAAACAAGAAGTTTTATAAAACCTTAGAGAAGGAAGGGATGTTAGCTACCATTTAGCTCAATTAAGTAACTGATTAGGGAGTATATAATATCCCAGCCCAATGATCAGTTATCCAATCTGTCATCTAGACCTTAGTTTGAATCCTGCCTCAGTCACTGACTACAGGAACCTGGCAAATCATCCTGTCTATGCCCATATTAGGGGTGTCATAAAGATCCTAAGCTGTGTAAAAACTAGTTCTTCTTAGTGAAAACTTACATTTACTCTGAAATAATTGACTCCTGAGTTTGCAGCCATTTGCACTCCTAAAAAGCCCACTTGGAAGCTACAACCTGCCAGTGGCCTATCAGCAGCCCTTCGACCCAAAAGCTAAACCAAAAGGATCCCTAATATAATGTACCTGGCAACGGCCTGATATCAGGCTTCTGCTGGGGAGAGCACTGGCCTCTGCAGGCTGCTCATCCTACTTCCCATCATCTCTACCTGACAAGTGGGCTCCTGATTCTGTATTCGTTGCTTTTTGCTCTGGTCTAAACAGAAACAATCTTAAGACTACCTCCACAATGCACACTTATCTGAGTTATAAGCCAAAATTTCTTTTTTTCCTGTTTAAATTGAAAGATTTTATTTTCCTAAACACATATAAAGATAGTTTTCAACATTCATCTCAAGACCCTTGTGTTCCCAGTTTGTTGCTTTTCCTCCCCACCTCCTTCCCCAAGACGACAAGCAATCTGATACAGGTTAAATATATACAATCCCTTCAAACATATAGGAAAATCAGACCAAAAGAGGGGGAAATGAGAAAGAAAAGAAAAGAAAAAAACACCCTCCCACACAAAATGGTGAAAATGCTATGCTATTTTAATTGAAATGCTATACCTATTGAAATTGCCGGAATTTCAGTTCATTTAAGTCTCTCCAAACCTTTCGGAAATCCTCCTCTTGGTCATTTCTTATAGAACAATAATATTCCATAGCATTCATATTCTATGACTTATTTAGCCATTCTCCAGCTGATGGGCATCCACTCAGTTTCCAGTTTCTTGCCACTAGAAAAAGGGCTGCCACAAACATTTTTGCATTTACATTACATTTTACACAAACATTTACATTATTGAGAAGAGCCAAGTCCATCACAATTGATCATCACATAATCTTGTTACTGTGTATAGTGTAAACCAAAATTTCTTTTAGCTTCTATCATATCCCTGGGTCAGGAAACAGTGTCCCCTTCAAATCATTCTAGGGACCTACCTCACCAAAAACGACAAAAATAAACCCAACACAAGCTGAACTGGAGATATTTATGGAACTCAATGTTCCTGGTTATCGCATAAATCACATAGGAGACAAGACTGAAAATGGGCCAGGTGGGGCAGTTGCTAACCTTTTGCTGCTTTCCACTAACAACCAAATTCACTGAACTTCTTTTGTCCCTACTCAGTTTTACTGTAGTCACTTGTGTGGATCTTTCTGAATCTCAGTTTGTTGTCCATTGTTAACTAGCTCTCTGAACTGTATGTCTGCTGCAAACTTGATTAAAAAAACAAAACTTGCTCTCTACCTTGATCCAACTCAAAGATTAAAATGCTAAACAGCACAGGGCCTAGGTCGGATCTTGGGAAGCCTCATAAACTCATCAATGAATCAGACTTTGGGGATCTAATTATTCAGCCTATTCCAAATCACAGCTCTCTGTCTTACCCACTGTGGCTCCACAAAATTGTCTGTGTCTGCAGATCTATGGATTCAGTCTTTTTTTTTCCCCCAGAGGCAATTGGAGTTAAGTGACTTGCCCAGGGTCACACAGCTAGGAAGTATTAAGTGTCTGAGACCAGATTTGAACTCGGGTCCTCCTGACTTCAGGGCTGGTGCTCTATCCACTGAGCCACCTAGCTGCCCCTAGTTATCTTTCTAAAAAAATAAAATGATTGCTGTTTGTCCTTGGTTTTGGAGCTCCCAGACATGGAGGGGTAGGAGGGGGGGGGTGACATCATGACATGCGAGTGAATCTGGTTTAATTGGGGGAGGGCCGTGCAAGGTCACCTGCCTCACTTTCCCCTTTAGAGCCACCTGGGCCCAGTGGCCACATGTAGATGAAGATCGGAGTTGGCCCTGGCTGAAATGGGAGACCTTGACTTTTCTAAACTGAGGTCTTCCACAGGTCTGTTAGACCGAGGCTGAATCATTCAGTGATTAAGGCTAAGTAGCCATTGAGACAAAAGAATCTCGGCTTTCACCTGGTCCAAAAAAACCCAAACCAAAACAAAACACCTTAAATAAATAAATAAATCGGCAGGGAACACCCTCAGGATTTCTGGCCAAAGCAGAACTGACTGCTGTTTACTTCTACCTCAGTCAATCCAGACCCAAACAATGACCAAATGGGGCATGGCCTTGGAGCTACTGGTGGCCAATGAGAATCAGACTGGAGTTAATTATTCTGGGATGGCCTGTTTTTGATGAAACCAGTGATGGCTTTTACCTGTCACCACTTTGTTTTTCTAAATGCTCACAAACCATCCCTTTTAATAAGGGCTTCCAAAACTGTGTCAGGAAATGAACTTAAGCTCCAACACTACAGTTTAATGTTCCATCCTCTTCCCTTTTGGGGGGAATTAGGACAAAATTAGCCTTCTCGAGGCCTATAGCACCTTCCCTAGACCTTTCAGACATTACTGATAGTGACTCAGCCGCCAAATTTTTTAGACCTAAAAATCTTGTCTGCCCTGGTGACTTGTTGTGTTCATTGAGAACTCTCTTACCGTAGAGTAATTCTGCCTTCTCTCAGACCTTCCAAACAACATTCCTATCCCTGCTCAATCCCTCTTTTCCCTTTAACGTTGTCATCCTTCTCTAATACATTGTTGGTGAGGTTGTGAACTGATTTAACCATTGTGGAGAGCAATATGGTACTCTATTTAAAGGTTTATCAAACTATGCATGCCCTTGACCCAGCAGTGGTACTACTGGGCTTATATCCCAAAGAGATCTTAAAGAAGGGAAAGGGACCTGTATGTGCAAGAATGTTTGTGGCAGCCCTCTTTGTGGTGGCCAGAAACTGGAAACTGAGTGGATGCCCATCAATTGGAGAATGGCTGAATAAATTGTGGTATATGAATGTTATGGAATATTATTGTTCTATAAGAAACAATCAACGGGATGATTTCAGAGAGGCCTGCAGAGACTGACATGAACTGATGCTGAGTGAAATGAGCAGGACCAGGAGATCATTATATACTTCAACAACAAAACCATATGAGGATCAATTCTGACTGACAGTGGCTATTTCCAACAATGAGATAATTCAGACCAATTTCAATGATCTTGTGATGAAGAGAGCCATCTGCACCCAGAGAGAGAACTGTGGGAACTGAGTGTGGATCACAACATGGCATTTTCTTTTTTTGTTGTTGTTTATTTGCATTTTATTTTTTTCCAGTTTGATTTGATTTTACCTCTTTACAAGTATATAAAATGGATAGATCAGACATTATTCCCATTCTATTGTATAGGAGCCTGGAGCACAGAGCTTAAAGTGATTTGTCCACAATCATGTCTTCATATGTAACAGTACCTGAATTTCAATCCACGTCCTCTGACTCTAAATTAAGTTTAGTTTCCCTTGCACTGGGCTTGCAGCTCTTTTTGCACCTGAACCTCCACTTAAATTCAGGTGTTTGACTCCATGACCTGTGCTCTTTTCATTACACATTGCCTTTTACCTTTCCTCAAATGAAATGCAGAGAGAAAATCATATCCATATGTTTTTTTTAATCAATAGGAAAAATAATAATAAAATCTAGAAGGAGAATGAAAAGAACCAAGAAAAGCAGAAAGAGGTGAAGGGGATAGTGAGTTTTATATATAAGGATTGTTTTGCATCTCCATACTCAGTAACCTGAAAAGATTGTTTTTCCAACTGAACTTTCACCTCACAGGACCTGTGTATGTATTGTTGCTCTTCTGTAATGAATTCTAAATGGTAATGTACTTTTCCAAGATTCAAATAATCCTTTTTTCTCATTATGCACTGATGAAGGTAACATTACAAATCAATTGTTCTGATCTCTTTACACCTTATTGCCCAGCTTAACCACCTAGTGTGACCAATAGAATAATTTGCTAACAAGAAATTCTGTTTTCTGAATTAAAAAAAAAAACAGACTTATTAGAAGTACAATCAGATTTTAAATAGAAAAGGCCAAAGTATGTCACAGTTCATCTCAAGAGGATAATGTGAGCTTATTCATTCTTCTGCCATAAACATGGTGACTTTGAACCTTAAAAAGACCTCTAAATCTTGCCATGTCTTGAGGGAGCACCATAGTAAAAAAGCCTGAAGAGTCTTAGAATCCACTTGAGAGCTGAAAGGGACTTGAGAGGTTTTTCTTCCACTGGATGAATTTTGCAGATGACAAGTAAAAGGGACTGCCCTGGGGGCCAGAGGAAGGACACTATAGCCTTCAGAAAGAAATGAGTAATTGGCTAATGGAGGAAAACAAGGAGCCAGGAGCCCTGGGTCTGTGTCCTAGTTCTGTCACAAATTGGCTGTGACTTCAGGCTTACTACTCTCCCTCTTGGTTTCTGAACCTCTGCTTCTTCTACAGTAAAATGTTTGAAATGACTTGATTCGGGGCAGTTCCAATGATCTTGTGATGAAGAGGCCCTCTACACCCCGGGAGAGGACGTGGGAGCTGGGTGTGGACCACAACTAGCATTCTCATTCTTTTTGTTGTTGTTTGATTGCATTTTGTTTTCTTTCTCGTTTTTTTCCCTTTTTGATCTGATTTTTCTTGTGCAGCATGATAATTGTGGAAATATGTGTAGAACATGTTTAATATATATTGGATTACTTGCTGTCTAGGAGAGGAAGTGGGGGGAAAGGAGGGGAAAAGTTGGAACACAAGGTTTTGCAAGAGTGAAAATTGTCCATGTGTATATCTTGAAAATAAAAAACTTTAATAAAAAATAATAAAATGGGGACCCCCTGATTTCTAAGATGCCTTGCAAACTGAAGGGTCAGTAATTCTAAAAGAGGTAATTAAAGCATTCAATCAGCTGAGAGAGGAAATCCAGACCTCAGAGGCTCCAGGCATGTCGAGATAGAAGGAATGGAGCTTGTCATCAAACAGTGGAGAAAAAAATCCCTTTATCAGGACAAAGTGGCCCTCCCCTGCATGACATGGAGGATTAGGGGAAAAGAGATTGAAGTTCTCTGAATCTGAATTCCAGAGTTCAAGATGTCATTGAAGGAGAGACATGGGTACAGAGCCAGAGATCACAAATGGTTTATGAGGGTAGTTCAGTAGCCAGGGCAAACTTAAATATGCATCTTCCAAATACTTTATATCAGACAGAAATAGGCATGTTGCCTCCAGGGCCATCTCCAGTCCTCCTGACCTATATCTGGCCACTGGACTCCAATGGCTCTGGAGGGAAAACTGAGGTAGGGGACCTTGCACACTCTCCCCCACTGAAATCCACTCCCCTTGCATGTCTCGGTCCTTGGAAGGACACATAACAACAACAACCAGCAATAAGGGTACCTGCTTCAGCTGCCTTCATGACAAATTGTTCTCTGCTCATGCTGCCCCAGGCTGGGGTAACATCCCCCTAGCTGGCCCATGGCTTTGAGACCTGTCAGTCACCTCCGAGCTGTTCCGGCCCCTCTGCTGAGATGCTTACTGGTCTGCGGTCCCTGTGAACTCTGCGGCTACTTAGAGCCATCACTGAGAGTTGAGTGAAGAAGGACACCAAGGTCGATGAGCAGCCCTGAAAGGGGCTCAGAAACCTTCTCAACAGAAGTACTATTTCTCCCTCAGTACCCATTACACCCCAAGGATAAATAGGAAATAAAAGAGAAAAAAAACTGGAATTGAGGATTTAAGGAAGGCTTCCTGAAGAAAGGGAGATTTTAGTTGGGACTTAAAGGATATCTGGTACCTACCAGTAGGTAAGTAGTGAAATAGAATATTTCAGTTGTGTCCTGTAAGGGCCCTTTAAATGGGCGGACACAGTGCATCGGGATTGAGGCCCAGAAGTAATTTCTGTGGATATTAGGACTGCCCTTGGGCGGGATCCTATCCATATTGAGATAGTTTTGTAATGGGTGACTCTCTCGCTGGTTGGCTGTGTGTGTTACCTCACAGGCCCTATATAAGCCCACTGCAGGCAGCAACCGCCCTCTTTAACCTCCTGCTGTTCACCCTGGCTCCTAGCCTGGGTGGCCAAGCCAAAATGGGTAGCCGAAAGAGGTAAGGATTTTGGTAGTGAACACATGGGTCTTCTGACCAGGTGTTCACTCGGGAACCAACAAGTCAGGGCATCAGTCAGGGCATTATGTGAGTAGGTATAATAAAGGCTTTTAAGATTACATGTGGTTGTTCTTGAGTGCGCTACCGGTTACTAAGCTATAGATTCAAGAGATTGTGGCCAGAGAAGGCCTCAGAGGAGGCGAGCCGGGTAGAGCTCACACTGCAAAGGACAGTGGTCAAAGGTGCTCTGGTGGGTCCAGGACAGACTAGTAATTGTAACTGCCAGGAGAGCACGTTACAGTGTCCAACTCTTCCTGACCCATTGGTGTTTTCTTGGTAAAGAGAATGTTTTGCCTTTTTCTTCTCCAGCTCATTTTACAGATTAAGAAACAGTCAAACAGGGTTTGCCTTTCCAATTCTCAGGAATTGGGAATCCCACATAGCCTATACCAGTCTTATATGGACTTCCAAACCAGCCTTATGGACATCCTGGCAAGTGAAGAATCAAAGGATCTTTTATTAGATTAAAAAGGCCAAGGTTTCCCATTGCATCCAGTCCTCCTGTTCTGTATCCAACCACTGGACCCAGATGGTTCTGGAGGAGAAAGTGAGGGAGGGGACTTTGCACACCCTCCCTCTCTTAAATCCAATCCGCTTGCATGTCATAGCATCTCTTCCCTGATGTCAGGGTGTTCTCGAACAAAGGAACTAACAGAAGAATTGAGTTTCAATCAACTGCTTGCCTAAAAAACAGCCCAAGTGCTGAAAATTCATTGAAGACGAACAGCTATAGACTTGTGATGTTTCTGATCTACTTCATTCCTATGAGGAAAACTCACTTCTTTACTCTGGGTACTTCCTCCACCCCCACAAATGACAACTTCACTTTCAACCCCCTTTTTGGCTGAAGCCAAGCAAAACTCATCAATTAGCGAGGAGCCTTCTGGTGATAAATCTCTCCTGCAGATTCCTTTTTGAAAAAATTCTTGGCCACGTCCGATATGTTTCTTGGTTTTAAAGTTACATCAGATATAGAATTATGAAGCGAATAACAAGGTTCAAACTAGAGACATTTTTAGAAGATAATAAATTAGAAAATAATTTCCAAAGCCCTTTCACATTTTGTTCTTTCAACAACCCTGGGATGCACTGTATCAGTGAGGAAATGAGTCAGGACAGAGGTGAAGCAGCCTGCCCAGACTCTCAGAACGGGAAGGAGGTCAGAACTGAACTCGTCATCCTGACTCCAGGTCCAGCGCTCCAGCCATTGGGCATCTGGTCACCAAACAATGGGGAATTTTTGTTCTTGGAAAGTTTGGAGAAATATTCATTAGCATGAAAGGTTGCATTTGTTGATGGGAAGCTTCTTGAGGGAAGGAAACCTTTTTTTCCCCTCCTTTTGTGTCCTTGGCACATAGTAGGTACTTAATGTTTGATTGAAGATTCCATTTTGATTTTTGGTCATTTAATATCTATCAGATTTCAATAAAATTAGCCAGAAACCTGAGGCATTGTCTTGTACTTAAACAACAGGTTTTTCTACCTTTCCATAAGCAAAAGCAAGAAAGGCCATCATTTACTGCCTTTGGGGAGTGGGGAGAGGAGATAGTTGCTCACCTGGATTCCTAAAAGCCAACTTTCTCTGTGCACTCCAAAGAAAAGAGAAAATACTTGGCCAGCTACAGATAGATAAAGCAGAATGAATTCAGCTATGTAGAACCTAATGTTCTGACAAGATTCTGGCAACAGTGCCATCAAATTTTTTTCTTCAACCCAGGCTGTGCCTACCCTATTTGGCAAATAAAAGACAAGATAAAAAAAAAAAAGTCTCATTTAAAAACAGTCTTCCTCACTTCAATGGAACTTCCTTAGAGAAAGGAGGATAAAAAAATAAATAAATAAAAAGGATCCCCAATTTTGACAGGATTTTTACAGTTGCCTGGCAGCCAATTTGAATTACTTTGCAACACAGTTAATGTCAGGGTATCAAGCCATCCGAAGAGAGATGTGAGCTTGAACTTCTATGTACACACATCCTGACATTGAAATCACAAACATTTCCTATGTATGGTACACAGTGAATGGGGTGAAGACTTCAGGCAGAAATGTCACATGCAGCTGCTGCTTTTAGCCCTTGGCTGGAATAAAGGAAATTGTCTTCCCTTCCATCCCATTCCTTTCTATGAGAAAGTCAAGTAGGGCCTCTTAACTCTTAACTCTATTCTTAACTCTTTCTTGTTGATTTTTTGGATGGCCTAGGAATTCTAGTCTTGTAATTGGCTTAAAAAAATCCTTATAATAAAATCCTAAGTAAAATGAAGGGACTGGACCAAATGGCTTCTAAGACCCTGCCAGTTTTAAATACTAAGATCCTAGTTTATTTGTCCTTTAATTCTATTTGCCTCAGTTTCCTTATCTGTCAAATAAGCAGGAGAAGAAGATTAGCAAACCCTTTCAGTATTTTTGCCCAAAAAAAAAAAATCCAAATAGGGTCACGGAGAGTTGGATCCAAATGAAAAGACTCAACAACAGGAAAAATGAGAGTGAATAATATGAATAATATGAATAAATCCAGTTCATTTTCTTTTCTTTTTTTTTAAAGTAACTTTTTTATTTTTCCCAAATACTTGCAAAGATAGTTTTCTTTTTCTTTTTTTTTTTTAATTGAAGCTTTTTATTTTCAAAACCTATGCAAGGATAATTTTCCACCATTGACCTTTGCAACACCTTGTGTTCCAAGTTCCCCCCTTTCACCTCACCCCCTTTCCTACATGGCAAGTAATCCAATATATGTTAAACATGGTAAAAATATATGTAAATTCAAAATAGGCATACATATTTATACAATTATCTTGCATAAGAAGAATCAGATCAAAAAGGAAAAAAAATGAGAAAATAAAATTCAAGAAAACAACTCAAAAGAAGTGAGAATGCTATGTTGTGGTCCACCCTCAGTTCCCATAGTCCTCTCTCTGGGTGTAGATGGTTCTCATCATCACAAGATTATTGGAACAATCGAGCTTATTTCCTGCAAACTCCATTCTAACACTTGGTATTCATAATTTTCCAAATTATGTGATATAGTGGAAGGAACCTGGTTTGCTTACCATTTGGCCGGGTGAACTTGACATGTTCCTTTGGTGAACCTCATTATTTTCATCTCTAAGGTGCCTTTCAGCTTGATGAGTCTATCCTGTGGAACGTTACTGATCTATGTTTATAGAATAAGATGGTTGCTTCAGTTTGCTCTTTAAAATAGAACTGTTATTACCTAGATAACCTGGTAGCATTCATAGCTAGCATTCCTATGGCTTTTTAAAGATTTGTGTGATGGCTCATTTGATTCTTACAACAGTTTTGGGAGTCAGATTCTACTATTATGCCCTTTTTATAGATGAAGAAACTGAGACTGAGGGCAGTTAAGTGACTTGACCAAGCTCACATAGCTAGAGAGTGTCAGAGGCAAGATTTGAATTCAGGTCCCCCCCTTTTTTTTTTTTTCAAACTTTTAACTACCATCCTCTATTTACTCTTTAACACCTCCCTGCCTCCTTTCCACCGTGCTTCTATGCCTGAACGACCCAATCTGTTTGCTCATGGTCCATGGTGTGTGTATATATGTGTACATGGTGTGTATATGTATATGTGTGAGTGTATATAGTTAGTCTTGCTCTGCACCTTGCCACTGGCCCCAGAGAGCCCCAGAGGAGCCAGGTGACCTTGCACACTTAAACCCAATTCACTTGCAAGTCATGACACACCTCCTTGACTCCATGGTCCCCTTCAGGAAGGACAAACTAGTAGTGAAAGCACCAGAGTGACAAGGAGGTACTTCTAGATCCGGCTCTTCTTGGGCAGGTCTTTGTGCGCCCCAGGTGTCTCACCTGTACAAAGGCAGGGTTCCATTAGATCATCTTCAAGGGCTCTCCAGCTCTTTAAGATCCGGATCCCTTTCATCCTGGTCATCTTTGACTTCCCTAGAGCACCGGTGACTATTAACCACTTCCTTCCTTGGTAAACTCCCTTGGTCTCCTTGACTTTGCAGTATGAAATTCTCTTCCTAGTTTACTGAACACAACATCAATATGTCAGGTACTTTTCACATAATTAGACATTGGCATTTATATATACAGTTGAATATGATCCACTTAACATCCCTATGAGATGGACACTTCTATCTGATTTCTCAAGGAAGCTGACCGCTTATATTTTTAAGGTATTGTCATACTTTTAGTCTAATTCTAGTAATTGTATTACATTCCTCTTTTAAATTAATTGCCTGATCTCATGTCCTCAAGTCCTTGAGATTCTTCCTTTGAAACCTCCCTCAGAGTATAGAATTTTGATTTTTAGAGTTGGCTATGACTTAAGAAATCATCGGTTTCAGCCCCACACCCCACCTCACATGTTCATTGCTCCCTAAAATCTCTCTGACGGGGAATAATTCCATTATCAGTTGTTCAGCCTCTGTAATGATAACCAAGTTTTATATTTAAAGCCTTGATCACTCCCCATGCTCCAGTCCTATATTTTCAACTGCCTTCAGGAAATTTCCATGTAAATATTTAGCCATCATTTGATATAATATCCCAAATGAAACTTAAGATCTCTCGCCCTTTTGCATCAATCACTTATATTTATCAGTGATACCACAATTCCCCCATTCACCCAGAATTGAAAATTGGGAGTCTAGGGGGCTGGGGGAATAAAAGACGTTTTTGTTTTTAAGAGAAAATCCATAGTACCATGGATGCTATTGCACTTTCTGAATATCATCTCTCAAATTTCTAGCTCTCCCTGTTCTGTTCCCCAACATTTTGAGAAGGGTCCCAATTCAGATGTCTGGGCCTAACCTGATTTAATCTAGTCCGCTGTCTCTGGCTTGGGATAGGACAAAAATGAAATGCTTGTAGACCATATTAGACCTTTAACAAAAGGAATTTTACTCAATAATAGCATGCGATGGATATTCAGCAAAGAAATAATATTCCAAAGGGAGTCTATGGCCCTCCTCTCTGTATTAGCCATGATGGCCACCTGGTCAGAAGGGTGTGTAGACTAACAAGGCCGTGGGGAAGTCCGTTCAGCTTTTATGGATAATTATATCAATAATTGTAGTCTTGGTCTCCTGGTCCCATGAAATCCAAGATGGTTTTATTGCCTTTTTAGGGAAAAAAACTACTACTACTATCCTATGTGGCAGATATCTTCAGGGTTTTCAGGTGAATTTCTAGAAGTATACTGGGACCTTCCGTTATGAGTCCCAAGCCAATCAGTGTCAGATATTAACTAATTTTACCACATCAGGTCAGCCTTCATCCATCCTAATAAATGGATTGCTGTCAACCAGTTAGACACTGGGGCCTATTTAGCAATAGGATAATTAGCTCTGACTATGCTCCCATCCCTGAAAGGCATAGTACTTAGAAGTTTGTGGAGCTACCGGGAGCGGGGAGTGGATGGATGCTGTTAGCATGCTTCCTTGACTATCAAGGAATACTCACGTCATGATGGGATAAGACAGAAAAAGGAAGAAAAGAGCAGGAGTTTAGTTTGACAAAGCAGGATCAAAGGCCGGGAGCTTTAAATCATAAAGGGAAGTTTATGTTTGTTCCTACAGTTGTAGGGATACACTGGAGAGTTTTAATTTGCCTACTAAGAACACACAAAGAATTTCAATCAGAGAGGATAGGAAATTAGGAGAGCCCTGTAATGTTCTCCTCTAAATTATAAAGTTCTCTGGGAGCAGGCTTCTTGGGGGGCTTCTGGGAACAGCCTTCTTTCAGTTCGGTGTAATTGTCACCTCAAATGCAGCCAAAGTCCAAATCCTTTATTTTCTCTTTCCAAGTATCCTCTCCTTCCTGGGCCCCGGTTAGCTTCCTTAGAGGCCTACCTCTCTCCTTTTCCTGCAGCTAGTCCTTTGTCTCTGCCAGTTTCTGCCTCTAGCTGCCTCCGAATGTCTCCAGCCAGCACAAGGTGGAATGAAGAATGAATCTGTCTCCACCTCCAAGAGTGCGCTTGTCCTTTTTGGCCCTGAGAGTTTCTTGCTTAAATGCCCCACACTGAGGATACACCATTACATCACTAGAAAACCATTGTTTGTTGTAGGATTAAATCACTTCTAAACTAGATTCAACCATTGTCTCCTCCATTCCACTCAGTACTTTGTTTCAAGTTCTGGCCCATAACATCTCCTTGTAGGGTCAGACAATCATACTGAACCTGCTAAATTAGATAATTATTGTCTCTATCCATTCCACGGACTTAGTACCTTGTAAGAATCTTAACAGAACCCTTCCTTCTACTGATAGCTTCCCATCATCCCCTTGGACCTAGACCTCCTCCATGACTTCAGTAGTGCTGCCCTGCCTGGGGCTCTGATCAGGGGGACCTAGGGTCAGGATGCAGCTTCAGTCATCTGCATTGATGACTGCCGTCTCAGGGCTCTCCCCGCTCTCCAGCTCTGTCTGGGATCTAGCTTTTTTACTTGTCTTCTAGTGCCTTAATTCCCATCTTTTTTCTTTCACAGTCTCTGGACATGGTCCTCTTTCTACCCTTAGCCACCCTTAAAGCAATACTCCCCTCCCTGAGCCCTCCACCTCAATCCAGGGAAGAGGGGCTCTGAACAGTCACCCCTCAGAAGGCCTGTTCTAGCAGGAAGGACCTTTTGTAGTCCCCATATCACCAGTTATCCAAGGAACTAATGTACAGTCTGGTAAATTCAGTATCAGGGGAGGCGTAGGGAATAAAAATTAAAAGAATTGCTCCGAAACTGGAGAGCAGGAAACCCAGTTGCTAGGCTTTGAGGCAGAGGACCAGTTCCTAAGGAGTGTCTTCACCGGAAAGCCTAATCCTGCACTTTGCCCAAGAGTCCCCTCTGCCTAGGGACCAGACTGGCCCGGAGTCGGAGCCTGAATCGAATATAATAAAGTACAGCTTCCATGACTCCTGTGGTGAGGATTAGAAGGCCTCAAGGGACAGAAATTCAAGCAGATAATTAAACTGGAATTCTGCTGTCACAGCTGGAAATACCTGAAGGCTGCGGAGAAGGGAGAAAAGGGTGGAGCGGACAAGAAGCCTTATCCGGCCTGAATTTCAGGGGCACCCCTATGGTAGCCTGACTGGAATGGGGAAGAGGCCCTGAAGCTGCTTAGCACAAAAATGTTGAGGGCCTCTTGGTGGACTCCTGTTCCCTCCGGAGGGAATGGGGCCAAAGGGGTGATTAGAGGGAATTAACAGGAGCTGAGAGAGAGAAAACCCTCCCCGGGAAAGGGGGCATGGTCCAAGTTGTGATCTGAGAAAGTAAACAGGAGGCCATGCCCAGTCAAGTTCATGGGGTGGCCAGATCCCAGGCAGGAGAGTTCACAACAACAGCCCAAGGCCTGGAGTCTGGGAGAACAGGTGATGGGGGAGTGGCCGGCTTAGGTGAGATCATGCTGTGAGTCACGTGACTTTCTAAGACCTCATTCTTGGATGGGAGCAGCAGGCTTGTCCCCATCTGGGCATCACTTCCCTCTGCTCCCTAATGTTCTATTAAATTCAGCGGGCTGTAGGCTGGGCCCGAGAACACAGGGCTGGATCTCTGGTTCCTGGAACACTTCAGGGAACACTTCGAGTCACTCATCTTCTTTTTAATTTTTTTTAAGTCACTCCTCTTCTATGAAGGCCTAACGCCAGACCAGCCTGATCACAGCAGTATTCTGTAAGGTAGATTTGGGGCACGTGGGAATATTTAATTTAACCCTTTACTGCATTGTTCTCTAACTGTTTTCTATCTGTAAACATCATCTTTCCATCTCTCCAAGACTGAGCTCCTTGAGAGCAGGGGCCACATCCCTGCTCACCCCCATGGAACCTAACACAGGGCTCTCAAATCGACTGAGAGATGAAGGCGAGGACTTCAAAGGCTTCACATCCAGGCTCTCTGTCGGACAGATGAGGAAACTGAGGCACAGAGGGGTTAAGTGACTTACCCAGAGTCACACAGCTCAGTTTGTAAATATTTGAGATGGGGAGAGAGGGCTCGGATGACATTCGTTATTTCTTCTTGAATTCAGTGTAGTGTCGGGTCAGGGAGGCTCTCTCACTTCCCCCTTCTCTAAAGAAGGAGAAAACAGCTCTTTTTCTTCCTTTTTTTCCCTTAGCACACCCTGCTTGTCTTCTTTCAAAACATATAATCCTTTAGGCAAATCTGTTTCATTTAACAGGGTCCTTGCAAAATCTTTAGCTTCACTTGACAACTCAAAAACATTCCATTAATTGTCAAATGTTGCTTGGCCTCCTAATCGTTTGCCAAATCTGTGGGGTAGCCAGCATTTGCAGCTGCTGATTCTTAAAGACCAGCTGTTGTATAACATGAAATCAAGTCAAAATATATTTATTTAGTGTCTGTTTTATTCAGAGTATGGTGATAGATAACGGTTGGGGGGGGCAGGAGGGAGGAACCCAGCATGCAGGAATCTAAAAGTATAAGGCACGATTCCTGACTTTGAGGGTCTTATGGTTCTGTTGAAGAAAGAACCAGCATTGGGAAAGTTAAATAAGAATGGAAGATTGAAATGGCAACTGGAAACCATCTGAGTGACACTACAAAGCAACGCACGTGATTGATTTCCAAATGAATTTTGTGGATACTAATGGATCATTTCTTCCAGCACTGCCCAGGATGGGAGCTCCTTGGGCCCCCATTTTGCTTCCTACTACTCTCCTTATATCATTTTCAGGTGATATGATAATAATAACTATAGTTAACATGTTATGGTTTACAAAGTACTTTATTTTATTTTATTTTTTGCTGAGGCAGTTGGGAGTAAGTGCCTTGTCCAGGGTCCCACAGCTAGGAACTGTTAAGTGTCTGAGGCCAAATTTGAACTCAGGTCCTCCTGACTTCAGAGCTGGTGCTCTATCCACCTTGCCTGCCCCTACTTTATAAACATGACCTCATTTTATCTTTACAACAACTGGTGAGGTGAGTGCTAGGAATGTTATTATCCCCATTTTACAGATAAGGAAGCTGAGGTTGAGAAAGATTGAGGGACTTGGCTAGAATCACAGTTAGTTTCAGGCAGATTTCAAATGAAGGTCCTGATTCCACATTCAGACTTCTCTCTGTTCTCACAGAGATAAAGAAGCCATGCTCCTGACACGTTTCCTGTACCACAGGGAGGCATTTCTTCTCTGGACTTTAGTCATTCATTAAATTCTATTAGTGTTTCTGACCTCATGAACTGCTGATAAGACAGGTCTGCTACAATGTTTTCTCTGGCCTATCTCAAAATCTCCACAGTCCTTTTTGTCTCCCAGTTTTCTGAACACAGTCATCCTGAGCTGGTACCGAGGCACAGCGTCACCCACCATATCACGCTGCTCTAGCTCATCTTGCCCACGACATTGGGCAAAACCAGGAGGAATTTCCTCCTGGCTGGAACTTTGCTATTCCTTCTGGCTGGAATAGAGCTCATCTCCCAAATAAGCTTTTCTTCACGTTGAAAACACTGGTACCTTGGATCTCTAGAGGACAGCAAAAGTGAGCTGCCTTTGGAGAATTCCTCTCTGCTCTCCACAAATCTGCGGCTCCTCCTTGAAAGTCCTCTTCCAAATTAACTCTGCCCTGCTGCTTTACTTCCCCAACTCCTCATCAATTTTTTTAAGCTAGATTGCACAGGGGCAGCTGGTGAGTGCCGTGGATAGAGCACCAGCCCTGAAGTCAGGAGGGCCTGAGTGCAAAACCCTATAAGAAATCTCCTGGATTGAGATTCCCGCGGCCCCTGCCCGCCCCTAATGAAGAAGCCTTTTCTCCCAGAGCCATCTGAGATCCGGACAAGTTAAATGACGGGTCACAGGATCAGTGTCTGCTCGAGGCCCCGCTTGAGAGCGGCTCTGGTGCCCTGTAACTGCGGGAAAGAGGAGGAAAAGCGAGCATGGCGTCAGGGGGACGTTCTGGGTGACGTTAGGGCTCTTCTGACTGCTGCTGCCCCTCTGACGCTTTGTGTTTGGGACACCAGAACCAGCCGCACGGTCAGTTGGGCATTTGTTTCCCGGCCTCGTTTTCGCCTTTTCCTGAGGCTGGGATGGGGCAGCAGTCCATCCTGGGCCTCCCTGAGACGTGAGGCTTAGGGCCGTAGGGAGCTGCTCTGTGAGGCTCTCTTCCCGGGGGCACTGGCGTTATGGGCCAGGAGAGAAAGTTGGGGGGTGCCCATTGAGAGAGAGAAGGCTCAAACAGACAGAATGGGGGGAACCTTGCAGAAATGGCTTAGGAGCAAGGGCAGAGAAGCTCCCCGTCCAATTCACCAGCATGGGATTTTGCTTCTGACCTAGGTCAGTATCTCGGCCTTTGCTCGCACACATGGGGTGAGGGAGGAAGGGACCGTGCCTTCCTTTTATTTCCTGGCCTCCGCCTCACCCCTCTGCAGGGACTCTCTCTGCTAGGATTGCTGAGCAGATCTGCTTGGAACACACCGCATTTCTCTGGCTGCCACTTCTGGCTGTCTTCCTGTTCCAATCTTAGCAGTAAACGGCTCCAGGAAGCTCCAAGAGGGTCCAAGTGACAGGGGAGGGGCTGGATGCAATAAGGACAGAGTAACACACAGTGAAGGGGAACATCTGTAAAAGCAAATCCCTTGGAAAAATCAAGATCTGGACATCAAAGTCTGCCTTCTGCATTAGCCAATGGACTCTCTTGGGAGGGAAGAGATGGAAAGAAAATAGGAGCTGGAGATGAAAACATGGGTAGGGCCCTCACAGCCTCAGTTTCACTCAGCAGTCTTGAGAAAGGAGGAATCAGTTGGATTCAAGAGATTTGACAGAAGTGTGATCTCGTGACTCCTTCTAAGCATCCTTTTTCATCTTGCCTTGGCCATGTCTGAGCCCATCCTCCACTGGGGGCCCACTCAGCGTTCTGCTTGCCTCCTGCTCTTGGCACTATGTGGGTACGAGATCTCTTGTGTCTTTCGTGGGCCATTTTTTGTCTAGAAGATGCCAGAGCCTATTTATGCCCACCGCAGCCTTCTCCATTGACCAGGTGACCCATCGTTTGATTTCTTGGCGCCTGGGGAAGCTCACTTGTTGCAGCCACGGAGCGCCACTGGAAGAACACTTGTCAGAAGGACGGGCCTTTGTTTCAAGGGGAAGCTTGAGGAGAATGTGAGGGCAAAGACTTTTTCACTTTGTATCTCCACAGTGGGTGCTCGGCAGACATGTTGGATTGGATTGAGGCCGTTTTGGAAACTTCGTCATTTCTCAAAGGGACGCAGCCCGCTCTTTTCCTCTCCTTCATTTTTGGGCTGAGACCGTTGTCCATCTGTCCACCTGACGAGTATATGGACTCTATCTCTGGCATGGATACTAGAGCTTCCAGTCTAGACCAAAGCTTCTTAAACTGTGAGTTGTGACAACACATGCAATCACATAACTGAATAGGATCATGAAAAATTGGCAACAGCAAAAGGTTTCTGAATTCAACGACCAAAAATTAATTCAGGATCAAACGAGTAATGAATCCGAGTGGTTCTGGCAGCGACTGCCCGTGTTCATCCCGTGACTTCTCTGCAGCTGTGGTTCTGAACACACAGTGCACGCTTTGCACTGAGCATGCAGGAACGCTGCCAGAAACACCTTAGCTCAGATCCGAGACGGGACCGTGAAAAAATTTCTCTGGAAAAATGGGTCACGAGTGGAAACGGCGTGGGAAGCCCTGGTCTGGACAATAGGCATGGGTTGCAGCTTTTAGTTTCTTGCCAACTCCTATATCACCTGGATAGCCTCGCGACTTTTTTTTTTTTAATCAGGAGCTAGAAGAAAAATGACCAGAGAGAGCCGAGATTGTCCAACAGGCTGTTAGTGCACCTGGACCTTGGGAGCAGCGCCTGCCTCTTCATGCCTGGCAAAAGGAGCAGAAAGTCAAGAAAAGAGAGACTTTTCTTGTGCTACCAACGTGGTAGCGCAGGCACTGCCTGCCCATTGCCTAGAAAGATGCTGCTCTCCCCTCCTTCCTGCCCATCCTGCCGTGGCTGCAGGCAAATCATCTCCAAAGAAGAGCAGGGGGAGCTGAGGCTCCGTGTCAGCCGCAGCGGACAGCCCCTTCCATGACCTACGACCCGGGGGAGGATGGTGAGGGTCTTTGTTTGAGGCCTGTGTGGTGGGACATCCCGCTCCATTTCACTGAGCTGTGCTCTATCCCCATAGAGAGAGATCCCCAGTCATAGATTTAAAATGGGAGGAACCTTTTAATCCAGCCCCCTCATTGGGAAAATGAGGAAGCTGTTAGATGACTTGCTCAGGACCACTTGGGTCAGTAGATGGGCTGAGGTCCGATTCCAAATGCAGACTTCACTTAGAGTTTGGGCCGCCTCACCAGCCAGACACTGGCCAGTCCCTTCCTGGAGGGCGGCTTCTGGCTCCTGCTTCAGCGAGGTAATGCCGGGAGGCAGCAGTGCCAGCGCCCCCTTGCCACTCACAAGCCTGGTGAGCGGAGACAGGGCACGTATCTGGCTCTCAGGTGCCGTGTCTCTCATATGGGTCGGGGTGACTCCTCCATGCCCATGTGGCGGGCAGTATTCTGCCCCCCGTGAGCACCTGCCTCAGTCTGGATCCATGGTAGCACTGGGGACGCCGTGATTAAGAGAGGCGTTGTAGCAGAGTGGGCAGAGCCCAGGCCCTCGAGCCAGGGGGATGGCCTCTGACATCTCCTGGATGTGTCTCTGGGCAAGGCGTTAACCCCTAAAAGCCCCCGTACAAGGCCTCAGAGGCCCTGGCCAGCGCCAGCCCCGGCATCTCATGATCCCAAAGCCGAGGCGAGAATTCTGGAGGCCTCGGCTTCCCAATCTGGAGAGAAAGGGGTTCAGGAGAGGGGTCTCTAAGGTCCCTCCAGCTCAGAAATCCTGTGATACTTAGGAGACTGCTGCTAACAGCCTGGAACCCTGCAGGGATGGGGAGCTGTCTCTGAACAGCTGCCGCCTGGCTCTGCTGGCAGAGAGCCCACAAAAACGACTTCCTCCCGAGTCCTTGGCTCCCTCTTGGCTGGTGAGCTGTGTAAATCATCCCCAGGCACGCTGGCTTTCAGTAGCTGCAGAAGCGGCATGGTTATCTTTTCATTTGCAGCTGCTGGGGTGGAAATAGCCTGGTTTTCTCAGTCTTTCTGGGCCCCAAGCTCACAAAGCCCCGGGATTGACAGTGAACCTCCAGAGGGGAGGAAGGCGGGGAGCTCCTTCTCTGCTGGGCCCCGGTCCCGGGCCTCTCAGTGGTCCAAGGGCACTTGGGCACTGCCCATCTCCACACTTGATTGGGGGTTGAAGCCGGGCGGCAGCCTTGGCTTCCATGACCTCTGCAGGCTTCTCTGACTGGCTCTCCCCTCCCCCTGCTCCGGGTGCCCGCCAGGTCGCCCTGCTCACTCTTCTCCAAGCAGGTTCCTCTTCCGAGCCCTCTGGGCCCTTACTGGCAGCATCTCCCGGCCTTGGAGGTGCTTCATGCCCGGCCCCTCCTTCCCGAGCCTTCCAGGTCACTCTGGGAATAAAGGCTGTTACCCCCTGCGCCTGAATCTCTCCCTTGGAAGGCCTGACACATGGTGACCCGCCCGCTTTCCACCCAGCCCATTCTGTCACTTGGTCCAGGTGACCCCGGCGGGTTTTCCTGCAAGGATGCGGGAGTCTCTTGCTGTTGTTAACCCATGGGGAGCGGGAGCAGACTCGCGGAAGTGGCTTGTCCAGGATCACACGGCTAGCGGGCGTCTGAACCCAGGCCCTGCCCTGTGGGGCCGTCCGGCTGCCCCACTGAGCCCAGCAAACCCTTCCCAGCTACGCAGGGCTGAGCAGGAGAGGGCAGAAGGCAGTCTGTCCTCAAAGAGCTCCCACTGTAGTGAGGGAAACGGCCGCAAGTGACTTGTACAAATGACAGGATCAGTAAGAAACTCTGCAAATGGTAAGGGAGTCTCCCTATACATTGAGCCTAAATCTGCCTTCCTAGAGTCACCTAAACGGCCCAGTGGACAGAGTGACTGGCCTGCATGAGACCTGAGTTCAACGATAGTAAATCATTTCACTTCAGTTTCCTCAAAAGTAAAAAGGGGCTAATACCTCAGATTTGTTATGAGGATAAAATGAAATAGTATATATCAAGTGCCTGCCTGGCGCATAGCAGGTATAAATAATTTTTTAAAATTTCCTTCCCCACTTCATTTCCTATTCATGGATACTACTTCTGACCTCCTCAGTCAAATCTAAGTTCTCGGGAAGGTTGGGAGTAGTTAGAAATAGCCCTGAGTTTAAACCAAAGGACCCGGGTTGAGCATTTTAGAATCTACTATTTAGATTTTGTTCCAGTTTATTTTTGGCCCAAACCGGTGACTTCGTAGCTACAGAGACCTCCAAATCTCTGAGTTCTGCCCTTTTTGGCCTTAATCTGCCTGGAGGCACCAAGAAAAGATAAGGGACCTACAGGCTATCACAAAGTCACTGGATGTCCAGGCCGGAAGCTGAAACTAGACCTTCCTGCCCTGGAGCCTGGGTCTTGCCTTTTGTACTGGGGTTTTTAAAAGCTAGAAGGGACTTCAGAGATTCTTTAAACTGACTTCCTCATTCTCCAGATAAGGAAAATTGAGGTTATTCAAAATAAGAGCCCATTTTGAAGCAAAGTCAAGGTCCTTTGAAACCTTCCCTCCTCCCTCCCTCAGCTCCACCTTCTCCATGAAACCTCCGATTGCCCTCCTCCTCAGGCACCTGGGGTCTGAAAGGGATTCGCCCCAACTGGATCCTTCTAACTGGTACTTTACTAGGTGCATCTATCTTCCCTAATGATAATGATGCTGATGATGATTGCCATTTTACTAGTTTTAAAGTATGCAAAGCATCTTACATACATTATTTCATTTAAGCCTCACAATAGCCAAGTCAGGTCCATTTATAATCAACAAGGAAAAAAAAGAAAAACTGAGAAAGAAAACAAAACGCAACTTTTGTTTTTCTTCCAAGGTTATTTCTGCCTTCTTTCTAAATCCCATTTTTCTTGTATAGCAAGACAACTGTATAAATGTGTATACATATATCGTATTTAACATATACTTTAACATATTTAACATGTATGGGACTACCTGCCAGCTGGGGGAGGGGGTGGGGGGAAGGAGGTGGAACAGAAGTTTTGCAAGGGTCAATTTTGAAAAATTACTCATGCATATATTTTGTCAATAAAAAGCTATAATAAAAGAAAAGAAAGGAAAACAAAATGCAGGCAAATAAGAACAGAGAGAGTAAGAAGGCTGTGCTATGGTCCACACTCAGTTCCCACAGTCCTATCTCTGGGTGTAGCTGACTCTCTTCATCACTGAACAAGTGGAACTGGTTTGAATCATCTCACTGTTGAAGAGAGCCACATTTTGAATTGGATTTTGAGCCCAACTCTTCCTGAGCCTGGTCTGAGATTTTTCACAAATGCAACAGAATTAACATGTAAGTTCAGAACCTAAAGATAAATAAGTATCATTTCTTTCCATGACTACCGAATGGAATACAGCCATTATTCTGAAGTCCTCTTCTGAAAGTTCTTTCAGAGCTCATATAGAGATAACTTTTCATCTTTCAAAGGTAGGTTTATATTGGGGAAATACTTCCAAGTTCTTTGGAGCCAAATCCAGTAGTAGTAGTAGTAGTAGTAGTAGTAGTAGTAGTAGTAGTAGTAGTGGGGTGGGTTTTCAAATTGGAGACCATTTTTCTTTAATACCCTCCCCCAAAAGAAAGTGAGAAAACATTGTCTGGTATGGCTCAGATTAGCTCTGCAGGCCATTCCTGATGTGTGCCAGAATTTTTATCTCCCAGCTCTGACATTTTCACCAGTTGTTCTTCATGCCTGGAATGCTCTCCTTCCTCATGTTTACCTCCTGGCTTTCCAGGTCTCCTTCAAATTCCAGATAAACTCCCTTTTCTGCAGAAAGCTTTTCTCAATCTCCTTTAATTCTAGGGCCTCCTCTCTGTTTCTTATCTCCAATTTGTCCTGTATATAGTTTGTATGAGGCTGTTTGCATGTTATCTCTCCCATTAGATGACCAACTGTCTTTTCCCTTTCTTTATATTCCCAGTGTTAGCACAGTACTTTGTGTGCTTAGGCACACAGTAGGTGTTTAATCAATGTTTATCCACTGTTTTCTCCTAATCAATATTCCTTCTCTCCAGTCTCATCAGCATTCTTCATTTCATTTCTTCCCAGTCCCTCCCAGCTCCATCTAGTTCACTCCTGCTTATCTTCTTTTAACAAATGCCCTATTGACTTTTCCTCTGGCTCAGATCTTCAGTATTTAAATGCCTTTTTTCATCCTGCTACCCTCTAAAGCAGTGGTTTCTATTCCCTGGGGAAAGATTGTGCCATAGTCCAAGGGGTTCATACTAAAAATTCCTTAATAGCATCTTGAATAGGAAATAATTGTCCAGTTATGTCACAGATACATTATTCTGTATGACAACAAGTTTGAAGTTTTGTAGATTTGTATCTGCAGTGATTACAATCATCCTAGTCATTCCCAAGCCAAATGATTTTTGGTGTTTATGCAGAAATTACATCAAACTCTGACCACTACTGAGCTTCTTAACTTTCATTAAATTATTTTCAAACTGCCACAAGGGTTTGACTTTTAAGGCAAAATCTGGTGAGGTACATGTGCATATTCTCATTTGAATTCTATATGCTGCATCAGAGCAGATCCCTGTTTTCCAGCTATTCTGTAACTGTGACTCATCAACCGTGTAATCAGGTAATAAAGATGTCAATAAACATTTGCATTTTAGCTGCTGAAATGTCAGGTTCGAATGTCAATCATTGGAAAACCATGGTCCTTGGATATGTGCATCATAAGCCATTTTGAAAACACAAACCATTACTTTCTGCAGAAACAAATCATATATTATTTCTCATGGCAATATTAATGGTGTTTTCTGATTTAAATCTATCTCCTACTTATGTTGCTTTCTTTTCTGTTTTGGAGATTTTCAAATGAACAAATTCACAACATGGGTCAGCAGAGATCCTGTGAAAATGTACCCAGTGGGAGAAGAGAAGAAATTCACTTCTGATCAAGGCAATTCCAGTAGACTTGTGATGAAAAGAGCCATCTGCATCCAGAGAGAGAACTATGGAGACTGAGGGGATCAGAGCATAGTATTTTCCCCTTTTTTGTTGTTGTTGTTTGTTTGCTTGTTTTTTCTCCTCCTTTTCAGCTGATGTTTCTTGTGCAGCATGATGAATATGGAAATATGTTTAGAAGAATTATACATATTTAACCTATATCAGATTGCTTCCTGTCTAGGGGAGGGAAAGAAGGAAGGGAGGAAGAAAAAATTGGAACACAATGTTTTGTAAAAGTGAATGTTGAAAACTAGTTTTGTATGTGTTTGGAAAAACAAAAAGCTATTTTAAAACTAAAAAATACAAACTAAAAAAAGAAAGTTATGATAGGTTATGATAGGTTACTCAATGCCCTTGGAATACTGATTGATCTATGATATGGGGTTTACCACATGGTAAACACATGGCAGGCACCAAAAGTTGCAGTTTGGTTATATGAAGAATTCACAGTGGCCATTTTTTTTGGCAAAAGGTAGTTTTATTTGAAAAATAGGTTATAGACAAAATGAAGGGATATAAAAGACATAGGAATGGTAAATATGAAATCGAGGGGAGAGCTTATGAAAGACAAGTTCCTCAGTGGAACTCACAATAACCCAGGAGAAAGGCAGCACCCCATGAGGTGGGGGCTTGCTCTTAGCTGGCAGGTTAAATCCAGAAAGGGACTTAGCGCCCTATAAGGGAGTTCCCTATAAGGTGGAAGAGTGGGATTGGGAAGCAGAGTGGAGTTAGGGAGATACCACATGGCATGGGGGAGGTGGAGGGGAAAGTCACCACGAGGCAGAGTGCCATGGCTTCTCAATGAAGGGAGCAGCTATGGGATGGCCCACAAGTAAGGACATGACTGGGATTCCTGACAGGGCATGGCAGGGTGAGACTGCTGGAGATTGCTACATAGGGTAGGTCTCAGGGGTCTGACATAACTTGGATTTCCACTGGAGTCCTCCCCAGAGGATGGGACCATGGAGCCAAACTGATCTCTATCAGAGCCTTCTGCCTGCTTGCCTCAGGGATCAATTCTTTAGTTTATCTTGGTCCAAAACAATATTCAGGACCTTATCAACACTGTTCTTCTGAAGAAGCTGCCCCCTTCAAAGCTACTTCTGTAAGAGAAAGTGGTGGGGAGAAGAAAAAGAATGTGTAATGGACAAGGAGAAGGTATCGTGAAGATGATTTAGAAAACTTTAGAATTGTGAAGGTCAGGGATTGAATCTGGGGAAGGGAACTTTGGGAGAATTTGAGGAAAAATGAAAAGAAGATGAAGACTTGAAAGATATCTGTAAAAATGAAAGTCTTAAGTAGAAACACGTGAAGAGGCAAAGTAGAAAAAGGAACAGTAGAAAGTCAAAAGTCTGAGAAGAGGAAAGGTTTGAGCTTTTAAAATGGGATGGGGGAAGAAGAAGGAATTGGAGAAGGTGAAGGAGGAAGAGGCCTTGGAGGATGAAGACAGTAAGACAAAGTAAGTAGAATAAATCGCTAAAACAAGGTAGGAGATTAGTTAGAGAGGTGAACTGGGAAGAAGCGGTAACTCAGGGCTGGAGAGGAGATAAGTTCGGTGAAAACACTCACAAATACTTCAATGTGAAAATAAATAGGAAAAAAAGATATGAAGATACAGGAGGGAATTGTGTCCTGTGCTTCAGTGAGATGGTCTAATGAGGTCCCACATTGAAAGCCTTTAGGCCTGATCAGGAGAGCTGAGATCAGGGGAGAAGTCAGGCAATCATCATCAGAGCAATGAGGCAAGTAGTCCTGGATGGTGACCCCCTTCCTGAGGGGTCCTGAGGCACTATTTGATGACATGTCAACGACTAAAGAAAAACCTATTGTCTTCTCAAAGAACAACCAAAAGAGCCTCCCAAGATTGGGAAATTAAATGATTACTTTAAAAAATAATTTGTATTGATATCTTCATCTTTTTACATCATCAGGATTTTCCCAGTATCCTCCTCCCCTCTCAGAAAGCCATCCCGTAGAACAAAATGTGTTTGAAAGAATAGACAAAACTGAGTCAATACATCAAAAATGTCTGAAAACATATACAATGTCCTATCCTGTAGACCTATCTCCACAAAGGATTAAGTTGGGAGAAATTTTCTCCTAGTTCTTTTTCTTCTTTGGGGCTAATCTTTGTAACTTTGTTTTGTGGTTGTTCTTCCCATTCAAGTTTTGTGGTCATAGTTTGGGTCCTGATTGACTCCGATGGAATATAAGTAGCAATCATTTCTGTTTTGTCCAGAAACTCCTCCCAGATTTATATATATATATACACACACACACACACACACACACACACATATACATATACTTGTGTCTATATATATATGTACACATATAAAATATATATATATATATATATATATTTAGGACTAGGTGAAAGAGATTTTTTGCCTCAGGTACTACTTAGCTTAATAAATGAATTTTAAAAATCACTTGACTTAAAAAAGCTAAGGTCTCTCCTTTTATCCAGGGCCGTCTCCAGTCCTCCTGATATTTACCTAATTCTGGATCCAGATGGCTCTGGAGGGGAAAGGAAGGCCTGTGACCTCACATAACCCTCTCTCCAGAAATCCAGTTCCCTTGCATGTCATTGACATAATGGTCCTCTTCAAGGATGAAGGACAAACGACAACTTACATACACACACAATGAACACATACAGTGGTTCTCTCCTTGACTCGACTTTTTTTACTCTCTATCAGAGCATATGAAATCTACCTCATTTGTCTTTATTGATCATATTCATCTTCTTTCATAGCACAATAATATTTCATTGAATTCATGTCCCATGGTTTGCTTAGCCATTCCCACAGTGGATGGTCATCTATTTCCAGTTCTTTGTTACCATGAAACATTTTCATGGATAGAGGGACTTTCTTGTTAATGACTCTCTTGAGATATGAGCCTGGTGGTATAATGTCTGGGTCAAAAGTTATGGACATTTCAATCCCTTTATTTATGTGATCCCAAATTGCTTTCTAATATAGTGAAACCAAATGATTATTAGCTACTTTTGGTGATTCACGTGGACACAAATGATACTGCTAGAAGGAACCTAAAATTAAAGATTACCAAGTCTTGGGCAAGGAATTGAAGACAAGAATGTGCGCAATATTTTGTTCACTGGTACCTGTGAAAGGCAAAGCATTCACGAGAAAAAGAATATAAATATAGGAAACAAAAAAAAGCTAGTTTGAAGGATGTTATTTGAGAAAGTAATGTGGATTTTTGGATCTTGACTAATCACGCAGAAATGACTGGCTTCTGGCCAGGGATATAGTGTACCTTCTATAAAAATACACTTGTCTGGAGTCTTGTAAACCTAATCAGGAGGATTTTCAAAGGAAAATGGGAGGAGAAAAATTCCTACATATAAATATTAAAGTAGAAACCATAGAAAGTAACTACAGTAGAAGAAAAATGGCAGTGGAGACACTCAGAGATAAAATCCAGTTAGAAAGTCAGTCATAAAAGCCCGGCCTGGGATTTATTTACAAATGCACAAGAAATGTTAAAAAAAAAAAAAAAAAAAAAAAAAAAAGACAGGTTAGCTAGATATTCCAATTCTAGGAGGCAAATTAAACTTCATACATATCTCTGGGACTTGATGGAATGAAACCCAGAACTTAGACTCTAGAAGGATATAACTTACTTAAAAAGATGATAGCCTTAAAAGGGATGAGGGAGAAGAGTGTAAGGAGTGTGTGTGTGTGTGTGTATGTGTGTGTGTGTGTGTGTGTGTGTGTGTTCTTGAAAAATAGATTCATGTGAGAAAATTCAGAAATTAGAGGAGGGGAGTGGGGAAGGTCAACAGAGGGAGAATATTGTCACTGAGGCATACTACAGACCAACGAACAGAAATAAATAATAGAGCTTAAGAAAGTGTTTACAAGCTTGGTGCAAAGGAATGATACAGTAATGAGAAAAGACTTCAAGCCATCTGCTTCATCTATCTGTCAGCCAAAAGTAGAACAGAATAATTTCTAGACTTGTATCTATAGAATTTCCTCTTTCAAAAGGTAGATGAACCAATAACATTAAATTATTTTCTGGATCTGATCGTTACCCACAAGAAGAAACTGAGTGTTGGGGTGAAAATAATGGAAACTTTAAGGGAAAGTAAGTCATTTCCTTTTAGAATTTGTAATAGAAGTCTAATATGGAAACAGATTTTTGGAAAGGAAGATTTCAAAGGGTTCAGAGACAAGGTGGGTAGGATTCCTTGGATCAAAATTCTTTAGCTCAGCCACAAAGGATGGGAAACTCAAGAATTAAATTCCAGTTGAAAACTATTTTTACATGTAATTGAAAAAAATAAAATACTATTTATTTCCAAAAAAATTTTTTTAAGCTAAAAAAAAAAAAAATCAAATTCTGAAGACATTAAGAGAAACAATTCCAAGGCAAACAGAAAAGAATGCAGCACAGGAACTTAATATCCAACTTAGATTTTTAAGAGGTATACAAAAGATATTCATCTTTTTTTTATAGTAATGGAACAACCATAATAGAATTTTAGTATTAAAAAAATGGGTCTTTGTTTTGTAATGCTGAAGAAACTGAGGCAAGATAGAGAATAGAGAGTTTTTAATAATTTATTTGAAAAGGAGAGATTGTGCTGGGGTCATGCTTCCCCCAGGGCTGATGTCCAAAGCATCCAGCAACCTATGTGAGTTCTCAATGACATATATATGCAGGTGGCTCAGCTATCGGAGTAGATCAAGGCAGAGGTGGAGTCAGAGCCCTGAGAGAGCAAACAGACTATCAATCTGGTTCTGACAGGGTGGGGGGAGGTGCCAGATATTCTGATAAACTGGAATTACAGAATGGGGAGAGGCACCCAACATTCTGATGATATCTAAGATAGAAGGTCTTTCTCCTTATCTGGATCATGATTAGGAGGGAGGGGTGGTGTTGCAGGATTGAAGGGAACAATTAGGAACTGAGGCAGAACTATTAGGGAAACTGAGTCAGGAAAATAAAAGGGAACTGTGGCACAACAGTTTCCATGGGAAGCTTGGGGTAATTTTAGAGCATTGCAGTTTCCTGAAAGTAAACCAGACTGTTCTCCTTTTTGACTCTAAACCTAACTCACCATCAGTCTGTGCTGTTCACTCCAGATATACATATTGATGGACATACTCTCTAGGTCATCCATCTAAATGCATGTCCTAATCAGGAGGTCATTCATCCACCGGATCTTTCCTGTATAGCTTCTCATTCCAGGCTCTTTAGAGCTCTTTAGAATGACTAAGAATGACTTCTGGAGGATCTGCAATGCTCTTTCTATGATGTAATAACAATGTCATTCACAGACTGGGACATCTGAAGGACTTTACTATCTAAAAAGAATCCTTCTTTGACTTGGATTCTACATTGGATCTCTTGCATCACAGTGTAGAACTTCTTTGTCCATGATTTTGGCTCCTTATTTTGTGCCTTGCTTGATGCTTATGATCAGAAGAATTATTTTTGTGATTCTATGTTTCAGACAATCTAAGGAAAAACTTTCTTGGAAGAGAGCTTACATATGCATGGCCTGCATATTTATTTTATGTTTATGATCCACATGAGCCATTTCAGAAATATAAGCTCCTAAACTTTAGAGACTTCCCCTTTGTCCAGAAAAGCTCTTATTCTCTATTCATTTTTAAGGGTTCCCACATATCACGGGTATCACCCAGATAGTAGCTGTGCTTAGACTTGTTTCTCATCAAAAGAAGGATATTTTTCATTTTATCTTTAGCACCTAGATCTGAGTGCTGTGCACATAGTAGGTGCTTAAGACATGTTCATTATTTGTGGCAGCCCTTTTTGTGGTGGCTAGAAACTGGAAGATGAATGGATGGCCATCAATTGGAGAATGGTTGGGTAAATTGTGGTATATGAAGGTTATGGAATATTATTGCTCTGTAAGAAATGACCAGCAGGAGGAATACAGAGAGGCTTGGAGAGACTTACATCAACTGATGCTGAGTGAAATGAGCAGAACCAGAAGATCACTATACACTTCAACAACAATACTGTATGGGGATGTATTCTGATGGAAGTGGAAATCTTCAACATAAAGAAGATCCAACTCACTTCCAGTTGATCAATGATGGACAGAAATAACTACGCCCAGAGAAGGAACACTGGGAAGTGAATGTAAATTGTTAGCACTACTGTCTATCTACCCAGGCTACTTATACCTTCGGAATCTAATAATTAATGTGCAACAAGAAAATGGTATTAACACACATATATTGTATCTAGGTTTTATTGTAACACATGTAAAATGTATGGGATTGCCTGTCATCAAGGGGAGGGAGTAGAGGGAGGGAGGGGATAATTTGGAAAAATGAATACAAGGGATAATGATATAAAAAAATTACTCATGCATATATACTGTCAAAAAATTTATAATTATTAAAAAAAAAAAAAGACATGTTCATTAACCTGAATTCAATTGGGAAGCAGCATGATGCAGTGGAACGTGCCTTCATAGAACTTGACAGATTTTATCCCTGGAACTTTTCAGCTGTGTGACCCTGGACCAGATGGCTCCTCAGGACCTTTCAAGCTTTGCTTTTATGATCCGATGAATTGAGCTGAATTGAAATCTTTATCCCTTTGATTCTACTGCAAGAGAGTAACACACCCACATCATAAATTTGAACAAAATGGAAAACTTGAATTTGAGTTTGAGGAAAACCTAAAGATCATCAGACCCAGTTTTCTCCAACTACAAATGAAGAATCAGAGGCCCTGAGAAGGAACTAGATGGGAAGGAAGGCAAGTCTTTGCAGAGCCCCAAACCCTTTTACAGATAAAGAGATAGGGTGCCTTGTCCAAAGTCACACAGAGTCAGAGAGATAGAAGTCAAATCCAGATCTTCTAACTCTAAATCCGAAGTGCTTTCCATCAGAGTGAGGACGTATGTGGAGAATGGTTGCTTCCTCCACACACCTCCCCACCAACTAACTTCAAAGCTGTTCACAGTGCCCTAACCCCATCTTCAGCAGCCAAACAACCCAAGTCAGCACACATTCTAGGACAGGGTTAAGGGATGTTCAAAGTCATTCCTCAGAAACTCATCTACTCCCTGGGAGAAAGGAAACATGTGGTCCAGAACAAAAATCAGGAAATACTTTAGCAGAACAGATAAAGCATCCTTCAACTTTCCAATGTGTGTTTAGGAGTGGGTTTGTGTGTATGTGTTTTATTATTTTAATCTTTCCAGTCCAAGGTTAACCTATTTAAAACCTGTAGTCTGGGAGTTGGTCTCCTGTCCAGTTGTAAATAAAGTTGTAAATAAACAATCGGGTAGAGGGGATGGTAAAGCTCTTGTTTTTAATCAATCCCTTCAAAGAAAGTGTTCCATGGATGAAAGTTGACTAGGCTGAAAACAATTGTGATGGAACAGACTTTGGAGTGTAACATGGACTTCATTCTTGAAGGTCTTAGTTGATCGTCCTCTGCTAGCCTCCTTCAGGAGGAGGAATACTAGCACAGCTTTGCTAATAATTTTGCTGAGTGTTTTGTAAGTCGATCTTTGATATCAGTGGAAGTCAATCAAAAAATAATCATTTTTCTTGTGCAGCATGAAATATGTATAGAAGAGATGCACGTGTTTAGTATGTATTGGATCACTTGGGAGGGGGTGGGGAGAAGGGAGGGGAAAAAATTAGAACACAAGGTTTTGTAAGGGGGAGTGTTGAAAATTATCCATGGATATATTTTTTTGGGGAAAAAAAAGCTTTAATTAATTAATTAATTAATTAGTTAAATTTTTTTTTTCTCTGAGCCTGGGGTTAAGTGACTTGCCCAGCTAGGAAGTATTAAGTGTCTGAGATCAAATTTGAACTCGGGTCCTCCTGAATTCAAGGCTGGTGCTCTATCCAATGCACCACCTAGCTGCCCCAAAAAGCTTTAATTAAAAAAAAAAAAAAAAAAAGATAATCAGCTGGACAAATGGGAATGTATCCAAGCCCTTGGAGCAGTGTGACACAGACTTCACAGTGGTGGGTCTTTGCTTGGCAAATAAACCTTTTCAATTGGTTTGGAGTGGTTTAGGGGTTTTAAGAAAAGAGAAAAAGGTAGCTGATGCTTTGCCCTCCCTGCCATATACCAAATAGGCAGGGCAAATATCAAATTTATTAAGTTGTTAGTATGTGCCAGGTACCAGGCTCAATGCTAGGGATACAAATGATAACAAAAAGAAAGGAAGGTTCTGCTCTCAAAGAGCTTATATTTGAATAAGGGGAAGACATCATATAAAAGAGGGATGAGGGATGAGAAAGAAAAGATAACCTGCATGGGGGGATGGTGGAAAAATTTTGGAGAACCCCAAACTAGTCCCCAAAATGACAGCATTGAAAAGAAACTCACTAATAGGAGAAGGGGACCAACATGTCAAAGGATGGAAAGATCCCATCTGTTGAGGGAAGTAACAGAATAAAAGGGCAGCCACATCATGGTGGCAAGGTCTAGGAGAAACACAGCTTCTGTCCTTCACCCGCATCCTGCCACCACCATAGGAAAAATACTAAATCAGAAAATATTTTCCCTGATTTCAACCCAGCATTTAAATATTCTGAACAGCATTAGAGATTTGGATCTAGAAGGGATCTCAGATTTTCTAATTCAACTCTCTCATTTTATAGATTTGAAATCTGCTAAAAGGGAAATGGCTTACCTAAGGTCATACATACAGAGTAATTATTTGGGCAGACCCAAGATTTAAGCCCTTTTCCTTTGATTCTGAATCCAGAATTCTTTCTATGAAGTGAATCCTATATTATTGTGCTGCTAATTTAGAGAAGGCCAAAATGAGTGACCATTTAGGGAGAAATGAGTAATATATACATCTAAAGGTTTGTTCAAACACTTGAATCTGGATTTTTTGTAGATTTGAATCCCACCCTCCCATATCTTACACATGTCACTGTTACCTCCCAGGTAAAAGTTTTACATTTTACAAAATATGAAGGTAAGAGTAAGGCTCCCTTCTGCTTTTAAATCTATGACTTACCATAAAATACAGAATATTATTATTATTTGTATTATAAACCACAGTAGGAGAATTATATTCTTATTTGAGGATAGGGTCTCTCTCTTCCTTTAAGCTCCAGCACCTTTTCTACATAAAAACTTTCCCAAGTCTCTTCAACTGCTAGTGACCTTTTAGCTACCTTTGTATATATTTGCATTTATTCATTTTATATTTATATCTGATAATATATTTATTATTAGAATATAAGCTCTTACTGATTAAGCTTTGATTCTTTCTTTGTACATGCATTCCCCATGCCTAGGATAGGGCATGTTCCTTCCTACAATGTAGATCATAACCTATCCATGACTGGTCATCTTACACAATTCCCCTCTAAGTTCTTCCAAAAGCTTACCCTAAAAGGACTCTGTAATAAAGCCTTCTTCACTTTCTCCTAACAGGGTGAGGGTACCAGTGGAGCTTGCTGTCTGGCTGCCCACCTGTCATCTTTTATGATTGCCAGCCCATCTTCTCTTTCTGTCATATAATTTCTTCACAAGCCTATTCTTCCTTGGTTAGATGTTGGAGCCGTTCACAATACCATATCTTCTCCATTGCCCTCTGTATGATACTCATCTTGAGATCTCTGAAGGTGATTATAATCTGCATCTTGATGTTATAGAAAAGTCAGTGTGATGATGATTGTGTTCTTAAAAATTGACCTTTCGGGGCAGTTAGGTGGTGCAGTGGATAGAGCACCAGCCTTGAATTCAGGAGGACCCGAGTTCAAATCTAGTCTCAGACACTTAACACTTCCTAGTTGTGTGACCCTGGGCAAGTCACTTAACTCCAGCCTCAGGGGGGAAAAAAATTGACCTTTCCTGTAATGGGAAGCTTGGAGTGAGTAAAAGAACTTTGAAGTATCCTAAAAGCATTCTACTTTCCTCCTCCTTTTTTGACTTTGGACCCTTCTGTGTTTTCTGTCCCCATCACTTAGATTATTGGATAAGCTCTTTATGGTATCCATTCATATTCCTTTTGAAATCTGGACAATAGACATTCTTCATGCATTTGATCTTTTCCAAATGGATAGAAATACTAAACTTACAGATCTTTTCCAGAAGGTCAGGCTTTTTATAATCAGCACAATATCATCCACAAATAGGAGGACCTTATTATCCACAGAGAATCGTTCCTTGACCTGGAATCAACACAGAATCTCTTCCAATCCTAATGGATCTCATCACTTTCAGTCCCTTTGATGTTTATTATTAGAGAATTATTGAACACCTTTTCTGTTGTTGCATCTTTCAGAACATTTAGAATGATCTTGATATATGGGTAAAAGACACCTAGGTGTTAATTAAAAATAAATAAATAAAAGCAGTCAATGATAGATGGTTTTTAGTCTTTCAGTAGGAGCTGGGGATGGAAACAAAAATGGAACATTCTCCACGTTATCATTCCACTGATCACAAACTATTTTATTACAATTGTATGGAGATGGATAAGAGAAATTCCAGATTGACAGCTAACATCTATATAGTGCTTTAAAGTTTGCCAAGTTCTTTACATATATTGTCTCATTTCAGCCTGATAAGATTATAAAGTACGGGCTATTGTTAATTAAAGGCAGAATGGTACAGTGGAAAAACTAGAATTTGAAGTAGAAAGGACTAGATTCCAATACTTGCTCTGACACTTATAACCTCTGTGTCCCTGGATAAAATTGTGGCTTTCTTTGGCCACAGTTCATTATCTATAAAATTGGGAGGGGCAGGGTTAGGACTGGACAAGGTAGTTTGTAAGGTCCCTTCCCACTCTGATTCTTTTATTCTGTAATCTGTGATCTAACCAACTTGCAAAAAACTAATCAAGGTGGAAGTGGATATTTTCAACATAAAGAAGATCCAACTCACTTCCAGCTGATCAATGATGAACAGAAACAACTACACCCAGAGAAGGAACACTGGGAAGCGAATGTAAATTGTTAGCACTACTGTCTATCTACCCAGGTTACTTATACCTTCGGAAGCTAATACTTAACGTGCAACAAGAAAATGGGATTTATACACATATATTGTATCTGGGTTATACTGTAACACATGTAAAATGTATGGGATTGCCTGTCATCGGGGGGGAGGGAGTAGAGGGAGGGAGGGGAAAATCTAGAAAAATGAATACAAAGGATAATGTTATAAAAAAATTACTCATGCATATATATATATATATATATAAAATTATAAATTATAATTATAAAATTAATTTTAAAAATAAGTTAAAAAAAAAACTGATCAAGGGAATCCAAACCAGCTACCCCTTTCATTGCACAAAGACATCTTGAGTGTGAATGATATATAAATTTAGTTAGAAATAGGCAGATAGTCAGGAGGTACTAGTAAGTGTTTAACAATAGCTTTCTAAAAAATAAACAGAACACCCTTTTAAATTTAATCTACATTGTTAATATATTTTCCATTACTTTCTTAAGTACCTACAACCGACAAAATAATAAATCAAGCCCTGATTTGTTGGAATAAATACTCATTCTGAAAATTTCACAATTGGCTCTCCAGAATAAAGGGAATTGGTTTCAGTACATGCCTTTTTTACTTCTTATTATTTCTGTCCTTCAGCTCAACACAAGAGCTATTTCTTTTTTTTTAGAGTTAAGCATTCTTTTAGTTTCAGAGTTAAGACCACCCCTCACTTCCAGGTCAAAACTGTGTACTTCAAAACCATCAAAACATTGGTTCCTCATTTCCTTTGGATTCTGACCACAAAATTATTCTGATGAAGCCATGCTGGGTTGATGTCAAATTAAATGCTAGTCATCCTTTATATGAGCAATTTCTTCTTTTCTGAGCCCACAGTTTCCCTAGAAGCTTGACATTTCACCATCACTCTTTCCACACCAACCCAGGGTTTCCGTTGACTCATGTTTCATATTTATCTCAGACATATCCAATAGGCCTATAGACTTAAAGTTGAAAGAGTCCTTAAAAGTCACTCAGTTCAACTCCCTCTGAGGCTCAGATCATATAGGTAGTAGGCTTCTAGTCCAGGATTTGGACTCCAGTCTTCTAAAGTTTATAAAGAATTTTACAAATATTACCTTATTTTACCATTACAACAGCCCTATGAGCTTTTATTTCCATTTTACATCTGAGGAAATGAGACAAACAGAGATTAAGATCATACTAGTAAATAGCTTGGCCATATTTGAATTTCTGTCTTCCTGATCTCCTGGTTGGTGCTCTATCCATTGTCTCATGAAAAGAGATAGAATGACTTGATTTCAGTGAAATATAAAGTTGTGCCTGTATGGATCAAGTCTCAACCAGATAGAGTGTGGCCCGAGTCCAAGTTCCAGACCATCTCATTTCTTCAGGCCTCAGTCTTCTCATTTAAAAAATGACACCTGGTTCACAAGTGATAGGAGAGTTGGAGAAGAGATCCTGATATTTGGATCAAGAAAAATCCCATTAGCAGATAGATGTGACTTGACCTTGAAGAGTAAGCTTCAGAGATGGAAGGATCAGGGCATTCCAGACAAAAAGAAGAGCAAGTTACACTGCAACTGTATTTAAATACCAATTAGGATAGCCAGGAATTTGGGTTATCAAATATAGATCAAGAGCTATTCCACAATTGACATATGGGCAGAAGGTATAATTAAATCATTCTTGGAATTATAAACTATAAATTGTTAATGTTGGAACAGTCTTACTAATTTATATGAAAGTTTCTAATCTTTGTACTGCACTTACCTTGTATAAAAGTATATGGATGTTCAGGGACCACTCTTGCTGAGACCTTTTCATCCACTTTTGGTAGTCCACCTGTCCTTCAGCTCTTACCTGTAACACACACAAAGGTCACACTCTGGCAGAATGTCACAGGAGACAGGCTAAATTAGATTGAAGATAACCAACAGCCTCAAACCCATTGGTGAATGGGGAGGATGTCTACCCCAAGCATGTGAGGAATTGCCCCAAAGGAAAGAGTAAATGAGAACAATTATTCCATTGGTCATGGAAATGGCTGAAGAAGGTTCTGTGGACAGCTTAGAGCTTGGTCAGCTATCCACTGCATCTGGGGCCATTGTTGGTCATCCTGATTTTTGTTTTGCCACTGAACTCTGAGGTAAATGATTTGTGCAACTGCCTCACTTAAATGTAATTCATGTACAAGTTATCCTCCCGTGGTGTCCAAAATGAAAGACAAGCAATAATACTTTCCCTAAAGCCCGATCATCTTGACTCCTGAGTGACCACAAATGAGCCTACTTAATCTGTAATAGGTAAAGTAGACGGTTCAGACTATAAACCATCATTCACCTTCAGCCACCTAGCCGGCCATCTAGGCTATCTTGCTATTTTTGTGCTGAAGGCCCATCTTCACTGACTGCTTTGGACACAGTAATAAAATATATAGTACTTGTAGGAAGGGGAAAGGAATAAACATTTATACAGCACCTACTATGTGCTAGGGACTTTATAAATGTGATTCTCACAACAACCTTTCAAAGGAAAGGAACTACTATCCCCATTTTACAATTAAGGAAACTGAGGCAAACAGTTTTTATATCTCATTAGTTCTGGGAATGGGCTCAGTTAACATTTGGTCACCATCCCTATGACAATCCAAACCAGAACTGTGCATTATCATCCCCTATTAGAGTTTAAAATCCTTGAAGGCAAAGACTATATACAATTATATCCCTAGTGTTCAGCAGAGTTCCTCACTAGCAAGCACTTAATATATGCTTTTTCACTCATTTGAGGAATGTGGAGAGTATTTAAATTGGAGTATCCCTCAAAGAGTACTGAGCTTGTTCCTTGACCACTTTCATGGAACTATTTGATCACAGAAGAATATGGATGCTTTGGGATAAAAAAGTAACCCTTCATATAGCACCCTGAACAGAAAGAACTGCTGATTCAGTGGACCTTAAAAAGGGAATATTTTCACTCTCTACCTTGATTCTCTTCCCATCTGCCAAACATAATGGGAACCTGTGAGCCTCCTCTAGAAGGACTGAGAGCAGGGCTAGTACCTTTTCTCCCCATTTGGCAGAAAGGAAGAACTCCAAGCACATACCACTTAAAGCTATTTGAATTGCCAAAGTTCCTCAGGCAAGGGAATAAGCAACACAGTATTGGATTCAATTTACATGAATGGGCCTGGATTTGCTTCACTTGTTTTGGGTTTTTTTTTTTTTTTTTCTGAATATTGATGACTGAATAGCAATCCTGAGATAGACCTAGCTAGCATTGGGAATTTGAAAGGTCCAGATTTCCCCAGTCTCTTGGTCGGAGCCAACTGGAAGCAGGAGGGGATTCTACATTAGAGATGATGACTACTAACTGGAGGATGAGTTTAACCCCCTGGCTTGGTTTTCCATAAGACAAGAACCTGGAAGCAAGTCTTTAGATAATATAGAGCTAGAGGGCAAGGTAAAAGGCCTATTCAGTGGTCCCCAAAACTTCATGGTGTCTTGATGTTTTAAATATTGACCTTTTGAGAAAGAACAGTTTTATGACTGCAGCTACTTGTTATGTCTTCTGTTGATGAGAGTTAGGAAAGCGGGAACCCCTTTTGGTTCAGCACAAAGATATTCTAGTGATAGCACAGAGTCCCCTGTAAAGGAATTTACAGGCCCGAAAACCTAGATCGATAAAAAAAGGTTTATTGTAGGGGTTTGGAAGTAAAGTTAAAGTCTAGTTAGTAAAAGGTAAAGGTAGAGAAAAAGGGCACCGGAAATAGGATTCCAGTGGACAGAGATCCTTGGCAGCCAGGGGTAAGTTAGGAACCTCTGCCAAGAGAGAGCTCCAGTTTGGCTGTTTTATAATGAGAGATTTAGCCAAAGGGGCCTGTGGGTGGGAGAACCACAGCACTCAGGATTCACTCAGGATTCACAAATGGTTTTCCATCTTCCACAACCCTGTAAGATAGTTGCTATTAATATTCCTATTTGACAAATGAGGAAACTGAGACTAAGAGGGTTTAAGTATTCCGGGTCTAGCACTTTCTCTAGTGAGTCATACCAGTTTTAGAAAACAAACCTCAAAAAAGGAAAACCTGAAAAAATATCATTCATAAAGTTGCTATTTCTTAATGTGGTACAGTGAATAGAACACTAGATCTTGAGTCAGGAGATCTTAGTTCAAATGCAGCTTCAGACATTTATTAGTTGTGTCACTCTTAGAAAATCATTTAAACCTCTGTCTGCCTCAGTTTTTTCATATGTCAAATGGGGATTAAAAAATACTACTTACCTATCAGGATTTTTGTAAGTGTCAAATGAGATCATATTTATAAAGCATTTTACAGATGTTTAAGTTTTATATAAGTTTCAACTATTATTATTCAGGAACTCTTTCTGAGGGAAAACTTTGACCTGGCAAAAAAAATTAATATGGTTACTTGGAATAAAAAAAAGAAAGAAAAGAAAAAAAAAGAAAGGAAAAATTTATAAAATAATATAATTGAAAGAAATATAAGAGTATGTTGATGAGAAAGGAGATTCATGGTCAGTATAAGACACACCCAAGTTCTTTTGAGGTTTGAATGGTTATTCTCTTATACTTCCTGTTGTAGATACATCTGGAGCATAGATTACAGGATGTTTAAAAAGATGAAAGTGGGAGAAGGAATAGGTTCTGAAAAGATCAGAGCACCCTAGAATGCATATTTAGGGATGTTCAAAGTATAAGTTCCTGTACATTTTTACAATCAGTTTTATTTAACTTTTTAACACAAACAAACAAGATTTACACTTCAATGTGGCCAGCGATGTGAGAAGACTATTAGATTTGGAATCAGGTGGATCTGGATTCCAATCAGTTATAGACTACTTATTCCATTACCTGGATGATCCTGGGGAATTTGCTTTACCTGATTGCCTTAGTTTCCTCACCTATAAAAGAAGTTTGGACTACTGGATGATCTTGGATGTCCTTACCAGTTTTCAAGAAATTGCCTCCTTGAGGAAGGCCACACTGATCTCCACTCCCAATTCTTGCAAATAAATTTTCCCATCCTAATTCACATGTTGCTTTTTTTGTATCTGTCTTACACTTAGCATGTATAATAGTTACAAGTGTATGTCACATCTGACTGATGATTTCATGTAAACAGTCCTGGGGATCATATCTCTCTACATCTAGCACAATTCTTTACAAACAGGAGGTATTAAATGTTTCATTTGTTTTGGGGTTTAATGATAATAACTGCTGGTGGGTTCACTGCCAAGTTATTGTGCCATTTTCTTTTCCACTAAGCTTCCCCTCTGCTTTGGACCTCCCTCAAGGTGATCAGATTCAAATATAGAGTAGCCTGGTCCTACTCTTTTGACAGACTCTTTGTTTCATTGCCTTTGTCTCTATCTCCTCCCATTTTGGAGTTCTGAAGTAAATTACTTAATAATTTACATTTAATTATTACAATGAATAAATTACATTTTGGTTTATGTTCAGAATCAAGTATTGGATACCTGTCTATTTAATATCCACAAAAGAAATGCTTAACATACATAAGATCCCACTAAAATTATAGATGTTCATTTTTTCCTGCTGAGCAAAGAGGGGGAGGCAGATGGTTTAGGATGATGGTCACTATTAAGTGCAGGGTTGTATCAAATGTAAAGAGGAAGAAAGCACTTGACCTTGTTGTTTCCTTATGTCAGAATATGGACTCTCCAATACTGTGGACTCCCCCAGATCCCAGAAAGAAGTTCAGAATTCTCTTTAAGGACTGCCATTTTTGAGAGGCCCCAGCCATATTCTTCACTTTATTTGTGGCTCAGCTCACTCTAGAGACTATTCTATATTTTGATCCCAGGGCTGAATGAAACTATCGTCTCCAAGAATGATGATGTCTAAGATAGAAGGTGTTTCTCCTTATCTGGATCATCATGATTAGGAGGGAGGAGTGGTTGAGCACAACAATTAGAAACCGAGGCAGTACAATTTAGGGAAACTGAGTCATGACAATTAGGAAAACCGAGTCCGGGTAATAAAAGAGAACTGTGGCACAAGTCTCGGCCAGTATTAGAATCTTCATGATTCCAATTTTATTAATTTATCAAAGGTCCCCTTCTGGCTCCAAATGTTAGGAAGGGTTTTGGGGACAACAGGCTTAAAAATCCCTGTGAAACTTTTGCTTGTTGTTCCAAGTTTTACCCTTTGAAAACCAAATAAAACAATTCTGATTCTTCTCCCACAGTGCCTTTGCCATTCTAGGATAAAAAAAGAAACACAACTCTCATTCATTAAATGCTTACTACTCCATGTACAAGGCATTTGCAATAATATAACAATGAAAATTTCCAGTCCTTGCCTTCATGGATTTTATAATCTAATGGGAGTGGAATGAAGGGTAGAGGTTAGATTCACGCAATTCATTAACTATAAAGCAGACTATAACTGTAGAAGGAGAAGACAGGATAAGATCAGAGTATAACTCGTAAATCAGTGTGGCTGGAATATAGATTGGGTGAAAGATAGTTGAGAAAAAGATGGCTGTAAAAAGTAGTGAGAAGACAGATTGTAGAGAGTTTGTAGTTTTTCCCATAAATAATTTCCCTGAGGGTTTTCTTCCCTCATAATACCCACCCTGCCAGCCCCCTTCTTCCTAGTGGTGAAATTTATTTCATTTTTGTGTGTGTGTTTCCATTTTAGCAATGTTTTGTCCAGGCTATCCATGCTTCATTCCCCTTCTGACTGTGCATCTCATCCTATGCCCTTAACTATAACATCACTATTCAGGTACACTCCTCCCTTCTCCCTTTTCCAATTCCCCTTTATGTGATACTTCTACCTAATTAGAATTGAAACTCTTTTTTTTTTTTTTTAACTTGAACAAGCACATTGATATTTTTCTTTTACTCTTTTACTTCTATCCTCAGCCCTTAGCACAATATCTTCAGTGGTTAATAAATGCTTATTGTTGCAATAAATGTATGCTAAAATGAAATGAATCTCTTAATATTCCATCATCTTCCCCAAGCTGGGGTCTTTATGTCTTCCTTGAAGGACTGAACCTTGGTCTAAGATGTTTCCTGTCTCCTTACCCTTATTAAACTCCTCATAATCGGCCATTCAGTGATATTCACCTTTTTATTATCCATAGGACTAGACATTCCATCTCCAGCCTCCAGGCACTTGCCCTGGCTGTCTCAGATGCTTCGCATTATCTCTCTCCTCACCCAGTTCTTACCTTCCTGCTAAAATTCCACTGTCTTCAAGAAGCCTCTCTTGATCATATCCAATTTGCCCCATAAATAGCTTATTTGTATATAGTTATTTGCTTGTTGTTTTTCCCATTAGACTATCAGCTCATCCACAGCAAAACTTTTTGTTGTTGTTGTTGTTGTTTTCTTTTTTCCTAGCACTGTGCCTGGTGTATAGCAAAAATTTAATAAATGCTTATTAATTGACTAATGGATTCAATAAAATGGGAATATATTGCAAGCTACATGGGATGGCTTAAGGAAGAACTGGAAATTTGGAAACAGAAATTTGGCAGTCAAAAAAAAAAAGATGAGAAGAGGACGTAGCTTGAAGAAATAGCAAGATCATTCAAAGTTTCATTTTTACTTTAAGGTTTGGGAAAACCATTTTTAAAATTGGCATAGGAATTTCAGTTTGAAATGTGAAAGCTGTTTGATTGGAACACTTGTGGTATTCAGGAGAATGTAAAGGTAAACCTTCCCTAGAAGAGGAGAAACTGGAAGGAGAGAATCCTTAGCCATTAAGTCAGGGACTTTTAGAGGTAGGGAGGCAAAAAGTTTAAAAAAAAAAAAAAAAAAAGTGAAGTTAGAAGCATCCTTTCACTTTCTTTACCCTCTTACCCCACCCCCACCCCCTAATCTTTCCTGCCTCTAAATTTCTCCTAAACTGAGTCAGTTTGTTTACATATCTGGCTAATCTAGAGATTTTAAAGTATTTCAGAAATGTAAAATTCTGAAATTAAATTAGCTCCAAATAGTGCCCCCTTAGGGCTTCTCAGGTAAGAAGCTTGAACTGAAGTGGGGATGAAAAGAAAGAGTAAGGGGGCAACAATAAAGAACAGAAAACAATGATTATGCTAATTACTGTAGCATTGACCTCCTGGTAAAATGGCTGAGTTTGATTTTGGAAGATTCAAAGGGGGAACTCGAGATAATAACTCCATTTTTGTGGGCCACCGTTCTGTGATTTTGGGTCAGGTAAAAAGCATGGGGTCACACTAAGATCAATGAAGAGGCAACTGTTTAGGAACAAGCTATTTGCCACCCCAGGGGCATGCCTTGTGCAAGTTGTTCCCTCTCCTGCAAGAAGGACCTGCTGGGCCCCTTAGGGTGGAGGCCCAGAGTGGGCAATTAGCTTTTTGTTTTTCTGGTCATCTTGGCTTCCTGGATTTGTTCCTTTCAACCTCCAGCATTTGAGATTCATTTGACCTAGGAATTTCCTATTTTAGGGGATCTTCATGCGTATCTGTTTATTTGTTTTATTCTATTCAATTTTTTTTTCTCCTTTTAATCCATAAGCTAACATTTTGCTGCCCCATGGCCAGCTCTCGAAAGAGCAGATTGTTTAATTTTCAATCTTATTTACACCTCAGAAATCACCAGTGGCTGCAAATCAGGGTTTCACTTATTGTTTTGTTGATTGGCTAGAATTAAGAAAGTGTTACTAATAAAGATCAAACCTCAATGTGTATTCACAGAGAACCCCCCTCACAACTGTTGTTAAATATTTACCGGCACACCCCTTTTTGCTGTCAAGGTCCTCTTTGAGAATGAAGGGTAAACAATTTGTATTGCTCTATAAATAATGCTGGGGCTCGGCTCCTGTCAGAGAGAAAGTGCAGGCAATGGAATCAACATCAGACCAGAGTTAACAAGGCCATTACTAATAATAATTGTCCTTTACATAGTGTTTAAAAGGTTTCAAGATGTTTTTCCTTCCATGATCTCATTCAAACCTCATAGTACCTCTGCCCACAGCAACCTTACAGCTCATTTGAGGGAAAAGAGTTTTTTGTTTGGTTTTGATGGGGGGAACCCTGAATCTGTCCTTGACTTTTGGGGTGAGCCTTGAAACTCTGTTCTGACAGGGACCCACCCTTGGGGCAGGTAAGTGGTTTCATTAATATTAGCCCAGGGTCACTCCCTCCTTAGCTCAAATTTAAGTGGTCTCATTTAGCCGGAGATCTGGACCTGATATTTCTCCTGAGTAACTGCACCCTCTATTGAGCTGAAAATTAGTCCAGGATCAGTCCTATTAGCATGGTTCAGTATGATTGATTTAATCTTACTACACATAATAGTTTCCTGGTGATATGATGATTGGTTTATACTCAGTGTGGAGCATAGAAGCTGGGAGCCTCAGCCAGGATTCAGAGGGCAGAGAAGACAAGTGCACTAGAGGCTCTCGGAGCCAAGGAGACAGAAATTCATTTCACCTTCACTCAGGCTCCTGGTGGCTGGCCGGGCCTCCTGCACTCCCCCACCGAGACCATGGCCAGGGAAGGCTCTCCAGAAAGCTGCCCAGCTCCCGGAAGGAGATAATAAAGGATCTGGACTTTACCCCCTGGCTGTTCTTGTGGTGATTACTGAACAGAGACCCCAAGAAAACCGAACCAGAGAACATTACATGGGGGCAGTGACAACATTGAAGTATTTTCATTCAATTGAAACTTCAGTCTCAGATTTCCTATTTAAAGGGCAATTTGGGGGCTCCTTTCTTTGCAGAGGCCTGAAGTAGGAATTACTCTTTCTCTTTGGCACAGCTGCCTACCAGAACCCCTGCCTTCTCTGAAGAGACATTCTCTTCTCAGTGATAAAACTTTTTGTTATCTCTCTGCCAGGATTTTTCTGCTAGGACCTTTATCTCCCTGCCAGGACTTTATCACTCCGAAGTCAGTCTTCGTAGCAAGAGCCGGCTTCTGTAGTACCCACCATAAACTCCCTTTTGCCAGTCTAATATTTCAGTTTGTGAATTCTTTCACTCTGGGCCTGTGCCCACCAAAGGGTTCCCACTGCTCTCTGCACTGCCCCTGACCACATCATTTGGTTCCCTAACCGCATCAGTTTTAGTTTTTAGTGTTTGGGTTTTGTTTTGTTTTGTTTTGTTTTGTTTTTTTTTGAGGGTAGCTGAATGGAATCATGTTTGCTTTTCAGGCAATCCTACTGATGATGCTGCTTTTCTTGGTTTGAACCTCCGTGCTTTATGTGGGTTTGCTCTCTATGCCCATCATAAGCCTGGAAAATCTATACTATTTTCCTCCATTTTACAAACAGGGAAACCACAGCTTAATTGTTGAAGTGATTTGGAACTGATAAAATCCGTGAGTTGGAGTCAAGAATACCTGAGTTCAAACCCCGCCTCTGACTATAACTGGCTGTGAGACTATGGGAAAATAATTACTAAATTCTCTAATCCTGTTTCCTGGTATGTAGAGCAGCAATGGATAGAGCAAAGGCCTTGAATCCTTGAGTTCAAATCCAGCCTTGGATATTTATTAGCTGCAGAACTTTGGGCAAGTCACCTTACCTCTACTTGTCTCTTTTCCTCAAGGGTAAAATGAGGATCATAACAGCAACTATCTCCTAAGGTTATCATTAGGACAAAATGAGTTAATGTTTGTTAAGCACTTAGTATTGTTCTTAGCTCGCTATGGGTAATTCATAAAATGCTAGCTATTATGTAGAATGAGAAGTGTATGTTATATTGTACATTATTGAATAAAACAAGAATATGCATATTGTATTATATATTATTGTATAGAATAAGAATAAGTGTATTGTATTGTATATTATTGTATAGAATGAGAATAAGTAAATTGTATTGTATATTATTGTATAGAATGAGAATAAGACTGATAGGACCTATCTCATAGGGTATTTAGGAGATTTGAATAAGATCACACAATCACAGAATCTGAGGGTTGAAATGGATTCCAGTGGCATTCTTTTCAGGGTTCGATTGAACTAGGTCACTGAACTGCTGCTGGGAAACCTTCAATAAAGGAGAACCCCTATTCCTCTGGAGGCAGCTCTCTATGGTTTTGGATAGTTCTATTGTTAGAAACTTTTCCCTTATGTCAAATCTTAATTGGCATCTTTGTAGGAGATGATTTTTATAAAGCACTTTGGAAACTTTTTACTCTATGAATGTCAGTAATCATCCTTGTCCAAGTTCACCCAGTTGTCAAATGTCATGACTGGAATCCAAATCTTTTGGTTTTTAAACCTAGTCTCTCTCCTTACTTCTGCCTTGGATACTCCCCAGGCTTCCTTTAAAATTCAGATCAAAATAGGGAAACATGTTTAGAAGATTTCCACATGTTTAACCTATATCCCATTGCCTGTTGTGTGGAAGAGGAGAGGGAGAAAAAATTGGAACACAAGGTTTTGCAAAAGTGAATGTTGAAAACTATCTTTGCATGCATTTGGACAAATAAAATACTATTAAAATTTAAAAAAATAAAATTCAGATCAAGTAATGAGGGAAAGGAAAGGGGGAACCCCATTTCTCGGCGCATAGATAATCCCATGAGGCGCAGTGTCCTCTGTAAAATGAATTTACAGGCCCGAAAACCTAGATTGATAAATAAAAGGTTTATTGTAGAAATTTGGAAGTAAAGCTCAGTTAGAAAGACGCCAGGGCCGAAGGTGGCCGCTGGGCGGGCAGGAACCCTTACATGGCTGGAAGGATACCATGTGTTGGCGGGGAAGGGCTCCTGCAGTGAGGGAGTTCCGGCTCACTTCTTTATACTCAAAAGATGATGGGCTGTAACCCCAGTTCTCGGCGGGCTTTTCAGTTAGCTCAGATCAGGTGAGGGCTGGGGGAAGCTGAGCTGATAGTGGGGCTGGGCCCGCATATTCAAAGGGTGCCTTTGACCAGAATTTGTGAATCAAGGTCAGTCATGGGTTGGGCAATTAGAAAGGAATCTTAAAGGGACCCCAACCCTCATCACAAGGACCACCATCCCCAGCCCACTCCCTAGTGGCTATACATTTATAAATGCATACATGAACACACATATATACATGTGTGTACACATATTTTTAAATTTTTATATATAGAAATATTTAGTACAAAACCTGTGTAATTCAGCCTCAAGTTCATTTGCATATGACTTTTGGAGGAAAAAAAAAACACTGAAAAGACAAACAACTTTGAAAATTGCAAGAACAGTTGGTGGTGAAGTACTTAGAATACTCCAGCTTGGAGCCAGGAAGAACTTAGTTCAAATGCAGCTTCAGGCATTTACTAGCTTTTGTGAACCCGAATATGTATTTAACCTCTGTCTGCCCCAGTTTTCTCAGTTGTAAAGTGGGGATTATAACAGCAGGGTTGAAAAGATCAAATGAAAAAATATTTGTAAAGCTCTTAGTTACAGTGCTTGGCACATAGTAGGCACTATACAAAATGCTTATTCCTTTCCCCAGAATGGAAAATATACTATTTATTCATCCATCTCCAGGCAGAAGAGATACATTTTGGGAATTGCAAAGTCAATGAAGGAGTTTGTTTTGCTTGACTCTGCACATTTATTACAAGAAATTTAATTTTATGTTTTCTCTTTTTTTCAATATGGTAGATGCTGAGAGGAAGAGAAACTAATTTTCTATTAATTAAAGAAATTCAAAAGAGGTCGGATAGGGTGCTTTAAATATGGAATGCAATTTTTTTAGGAAAGGTCACTGTATTTTTAGTCTTGTTTAATTGTTTTGCTTTGATAGGAGACACCTCACAGAATGAAGGGAAGGGGAGAGGGAAGAATCTGTAAACATTTGTAATGCAATAACAAAAAAAGCAATTAAAGAAAAAGAAATGAGATCTATGTTTTCTTTCACAACATGACTTTTATGAAAATGTTTTGCTTAATTTTACATGGTGTTTCTTTTTTTTTTTTTTTCAAAATTATTATTATTGTTGTTTTTTACATGGTGTTTCTTAATGGGGCCTGGGATAAGGGAGAGAAACTGGAACTCAAAAGTTTTGTTTTTTTTTAAACAAAGGTAAAAAAAATTGTTTTAAATGAAACTGGGAAAAACATTAAATAAATAAATATTTGCTCTTCAAAAAAAGAAAAGAAAAGATGAATTACTGAAAACTATCTTTACATGTAATTGGAAAAAAATACTATTAAGTTAAAAAACAATAAGAGCAGACTCCCCCTCCATCCTCACTCCTTCCTTCTCTCCCCATTGAATGGTATAATTCCCAACCTGACCTCTACAGCTTCTTATTGTCCCACAGACCTATGACTAAAGGTTAACAACTTGTACCTACCTCACCCAAGCCCCTACAATGCAACTTGTGCCCTTTGCTAAGGACTACATCATAATTATCCAAGGGGTACCAGAACCTATTCTAGCAGATCTGTCTGTAGCTCAGCTCCAAGAAGCCAGGATCATGTTCACAAATTAAACACATGCCCAAAGACCAAAAACTCCAACCAGGCCCCAGATAAAAATTACAGCTGATAACATCTATTCATACTAAATAGTACATTTGGGGACTTGATGGATGAATATCCTTCCATTGGAGACCTCAATGAACTCAAGTCCTGCTTATGACACATGGTGGCTGATTGCCCCATATGGTAAGTAAGACATTTAATCCTTTCTGAGCTATTGCAACCAATTCTCTAAAGACTTTTAAGTCCTCCAGGATTTCCTGGACCAATAAAATCCCCAGCCCAGTTCCTATTTCTATCCAATATAGATGTAAGTAGCATGAATATACATAAACCCTATCCCATCTATCAATCTTTCACTCTCTTCTCTTTTTTTCTCTCCTTCCCTCTCCCTTTCCCTCCCTCTTTCTCTTTCTCTCTGTCTCTCTTTCTCTGTTTCTTTTTCTGTCTCTCTCTCTCTCTCCTCTCCTCTTTTCTCTGATTTCCTATTTCTCTCTGTTCCTGTTTCTCTGTCTCTTTCTCTCCCTATCCTATATAGGCAAATATATAGTATGATTTTATATATATATATACATATATACATATATATATTCAATGTATATTGCATGAATACAAAAATTTGTATATATAAACACATATGTTGTGAAATTGTGTGTGTGCTTCAACAACAATACTGTATGAGGATGTATTCTGATGGAAGTGGAAATCTTCAACATAAAAGAAAAACCAACTCACTTCCAGTTGATCAATGATGGACAGAGGTAGCTACACCCAGAGAAGAAACACTGGGAAGTGAATGTAAATTGTTAGCACTAATATCTGTCTGCCCAGGTTGCATGTACCTTCGGAATCTAATGTTTATTGTGCAACAAGAAAATGATATTCACACACATGTATTGTATCTTAGACTATATTGTAACACATGTAAAATGTATGGGATTGCCTGTCATCGGGGGGAGGGAATAGAGGGAGGGGAGATAATTTGGAAAAATGAATACAAGGGATAATATTATAAATATATATATATATATATAATAAAAAATTATTAAGTAAAAAAAAAAGAAAAAAAGAAAAAAAAAAAGAAATTGTGTGTGTGTGTGTGTATATATACATATAGGTATATACACACAGTGTAAGAGTATTAGTATATACATATATATGCCTATATATATTGTGGTGGGTGTGGGTATGAAAGAGAGACAGAGAGAAGTGGGCAGTTAGGTGGTACAATGGATAGAGTTCCAGACCTGAAGTCAGAAAGAGTAGCCCTGGGCAAGTCACGTTACCCTGTTTGCCTCAGTTTCCTCATCTGTAAATTGAGCCAAAAAGTGACTTCAGGAATCTCTGCCAAGAAAACCCCAAATGGAATCACAAAGAGTCAGATATGACTAAACAAGAAAAAACATATATGATGAAAAAAATACACACATATGTTTATCCATGTATCCCTCTGTCTATCCTTCTCTCTTAATAGCTATCTTTCTCATCTACTTACCTACCTACCTTCCTATCTAACCTTTTCTCTCTCTCTCTCTCTCTCTCTCTCTCTCTCTCTCTCTCTCTCTCTCTCTCTCTCTCTCTCTCAGTAGGAAACATCAGATGTCAAGAAGGGAAAGGAACCAAGTCAAAGAAAGTTGTACTTAAATGATTGCTGAGTCCCTCTAAATGGCAGAGTAGGCCCTACGGGCAGGAACACCCTATGGGATGGGGAGTTGTGAAAGCAATTGAAAGCCCCAGAAAGCAACTTATGCAAAAATACATGGCTCTGTCTTTATGTTTGGGAGCTCAGCAAGTGACTTTCATACATAGACTCCACTGAGCCTTGAACCATCCCTGGGAGGCAGGTTTGGGCTTTGATGTAAGGGAGAAAACACTTCTGTCCAGGAGTGGGCTAACTTAGAGAAAAATAAAGGCAATGATGATAAAGCTTTGCTGTGATTCTGCTTTAAGGTTCGCTGAGCACTCCCTTCCCTGAAAGTCTTCAAGTGAAAACCAGATGTCCCCTTGCTGGAGATGTTGTATAGTGGGGTGCTTGGTTAGTTATTTATTAGGTGGACTCTGCAGCCCCTGATAAATTGAAGATTTACAGGATGACCCATAACTTGTTGGGCTAATTTAATCCACTTACCGTTCTGACATCCCAAAGACCAAAACAACATGGAGATTTCCCCTGCCTGCCCATCCAACTCCCTGCTAAGAGCTGTGTCTCATCTTGGTGGGAATTACTAACCCTTTCCCGGTGCCAACCGAGACCAGCAGGGAGCCAGCCAGTGTGTGTTCCCTTAACTTAGACGTGCTGCTGGGCTGACTGCGAGGACTCTGGCCCTGAAACAAGCCCTTGTCAGATTTTTGGAAGCTACTGGAGGAAAAGCAGTCCCTCGGGCTGGGAGATGCTCTATTTGGGCTTGGAAGCATTCTTTGAGACCTTCTCACAGATAATTCTGTTATGAAAAAAATGCAGGCTATTATGAACCTCCTTCATTGCAGAGAGATCCTGTAAACAAGTGTCTATCACAGGTTTTCTGTACTCCAGTCACGTATAACTGTCGGAGAAAGAATTCTCAATTATCCTCTCTAAAATAAAAGGGAAAACTTGTTACAGGTGATGACCCTTAGGTTCACTGTGTATTCAAGTTGCTTGATTATGCTTATTTGTTACAAGAGTTTCCTCCGTTTCAGACTTTAGGTTTCCAGGGTTGAGGTGAGGAGGGGATTTTACAATAGTAATGCAAAAAAAAAAAAAAAAAAGCAGGGGGTGGGGTAAGAATAGGGTGAGGAAGAGAAGCATTTTAACTTTTTTTTTTTTTTTTTTTTTCAAATGCACCCATCAGAACTGAAGAAAACCAAAACAAAAGGAAGGTCCAAAGGAGACACAAAGGCAGGAGAATTCCGAAAAGTATTGTGTAGAATTTATTATATCTTTTTTTTTTTAAGCAAGCAATTTAAGAAATGAAAATTTACAAATTCATATAGATTTTTTTAATGTGTTCTGATGTGGGGAAAACCTTTTTTTGTTATTCAATTTCAGAATAAAAATTGTTCTAAAGAAAGGAAAAGAGAAATCTCACAATAGGAAGTTTTTTAATATCTCTTTGTTTAAATCATTTTAAAATCAGTTTTGGGAGGTTATTTTAAAACAAAAAAATACATATACATGTAGGAGAAAGAAAACCGATGGAGAATCAACAACCAGTTTCAGCTTGGCTGATAAATGATCATTCGACTTTTGGTAAATCCTTTGATCTCTTTTGGTCTTAGTTAACCTTAGTTTATGTGGCATTGACCATATTAAAAAATTGGTATTTCATTTCAGTGCACTTTTTTTTTTCCAGCTGAAGAGAAAGATGAGGAAGATGATAGAAAGGAAAAGTTAAAGAATAAGTAGTTCTCCCTTAGTTATACAAATATAGTAACAGAGAACTGTGATTTAATGGGATGAATATTGGATTTGAAATTAGCATGCCTAATACTATACAAATATAGTAACAGAGAACTGTGATTTAATGGGATGAATATTGGATTTAAAAATTAGCATGCCTAATTAGCATGGCATCTTGGGCTCATTCATATGGAACCACAATTCCTTCTTCTGTAAATTGGAAAAAGTAATTTTGCTATACTTCCCAGAGCTATTGTAAAGATAAACTAGATCAATAGAGTAATCAAATATTTATTAAACACCTACTATGAACCAGACTAGAAGGACAAGTATTTGGATGAAACAATCCTTGCCCTTAAGAAGAGCATTCCAAGGTAAGAGCTAACAGGTGCTTAACTAGATATTACCAAAATAGATAAAATGGAGTATTTGCAAGAACTTTTACTTATCAGTAAATAAATTCATTGCCCTGGAGATGCTAAGTTCTAGGGAGATAAGGCAAAGGCAAACATAATAAAAGACTGTGATTGGGAGTATGTTTCCTTTTTCTAAGTCAGTGTCTCTCCTCTCTTTTCCTCTTAGCCCTTTCCTCACCCCCCACCCCCACTCCCCTTCATTTAAAAGCAGATGCCCTGGACATCCAGTTCAGATCAGGACATTACATCAGAAATACTTAGCTTATATTTACTCCTCTCCCAGTCTTTTCATGCAAAGCAGCTCACAGGATGGAAACCAGTAGAAAAAAAGAAAGAAAAGAAATAAGTTATCCCTAATATCTTGAAAAAATGGTAGGAATAGGACTAAGATCTTTGGAGTTATTTCACTTTATGTATACAGTAAACCCCTTTGGCAACAAAGCTTCCTCTGCTTCCCCTTTGTCATTTGTAATTCTCTTTTGTGAAAAGATTCAAAGAGATTTACGACTTCAGCACAAAAGTAGGAACCTGGAATTGCTGCAATTCAGAGACGCTCCTAAGAATCCCTTCCAAATTGTCTCCATGGCCTAAGGGAGCAGAGAACAGACACCAGACTCCATCGCCCCAACCTGTGAACTGAAAAGAAGTTTAGGGACAAGAAACTTTGGCACTTCAGTATTTTCTATTAAACCTCAGTTTCCTAGTTAGCAAAATGGGGAGAAACACTCCTCATTGTAAGAGAGGGAAAAGAACCCACCCGTGCAGAAATGTTTGTAGCAGCTCTTTTTGGGGTAGCAAAGAATTGGAAAATGGGGAATGGCTGAACAAGTTATGGTATAGGAAAGTAATGGAATTATTGTTGTTCTATAAAAAATGATGAATAAGTTGATTTTAGAAAGACCTGGAAAGATTTACATGAAATAATGCTAAGTGAAGTGAGCAGAACCAAGAGAACATTGTATCTGAACTGATGCTGAGGAAACAAGCAGAACCTGGGATACATTGTACACAGTGAAAGCCAGGTTGTTCAATGCTTCCTGTTGTGCGACAGTTCCCTTTTATTGTCCTGACTCAGTTTCCCTAAATTGTCCTGCCTCAGTTTCTCACAATTGTTCTGCCTCAGTTCCTAATTGTTCTGCTCAATCCTGCAACACCACCCCTCCCTCCTAATCATCAGGATGTTTGATAAGGAGAAAGATCTTCTATCTTAGACATCATCAGAATGTCCAGTGCCTCCCCCACACTGCCAGAATGCTATTGATAATCAGTTCCCGATCTCAGTGCCCTGACTCCTCCCCTGCCTCAGTCTAACCCTATAGCTTCATGGGAAGCACACATTAGTTGCTGGATGCTTTGGACATCTGGGGCAGCATGCTCCCAGCACAATCTCTCCCTTTCAAATAAAATATTAAAAACTTTCTAATCTAAAGGGGCAGCTAGGTGGTGCAGTGGATAGAGCACCAGCCCTGAATTCAGCAGGACCCGAGTTCAAATCTGGTCTCAGACACTTAACACTTCCTAGCTGTGTGACCCTGGGCTAGTCACTTAACCCCAGCCTCGGGGGGGGGGGGAACACCAACTCTAATCTCTATCTTGCCCGTTTTTCTGGCATTAAAATGATCAAGACTCGGTTCTCAGCAGTTCACTGATTTGAGACAATCCCAAGAAACTTCGGATGGAAAATGCCATCTGCATCCAGAGAGAGAACTGTGGTGGCTGAATATAAATCAACTCTTGTCATATTCATTTTTTTTCGTTTGTTTTCTTTTTCTTTCATGGTTTTTACCTTTTGTTCTGATTTTTCTCTAAAAAGATTTATAAGAAAATGTGTAAAAAAAATTAATGTACATGTATAACCCCCCCAAAAATGTTTTTTTTTTACCTATAGCTGAGGAAAATAATAAACAAATTAATTAATTAAAAACATTTCTCCTCTTGCAGAACAGTTTTTAGAAGGATAAATAAGATAAAGAAACAATCTGTGTATCCTTGGCCTCTATTTCCCCTCTTCTCCATTCGCATTACCTTTTCTGATATCTAGGAATTTGCAAATTTATTTTGTAAACCTTAAAGAGTTATGTAAATGTGTATTTTTATTACCCTTCCTTTTTGTTAAATTATGAGCTTTCTGTGAGGGACCATTCTCTCTCCCAGAATATCTCCTAGAATTCAATGACTGATAAAATGCAAAAATGTTTACAAGTTACTCCTCTCCCCATTTCTTCTCTTTTCCCATTCTATTTCCCCTCTACTTGTTTAGATCTTGTTTTTGTCGGATTCAAGCTATTTTCTAAACATCCAGTCAGTTCAGTGACGGTGATAGCCATAATAATAATAATATTTCAAATCATTCTGGGATGGAGATGGATGAGGAAAAAGGAATGCATAGATGTTACAGCTGGTATCCAAGCTTCAGGGTAATACCCTAAAATGAGAACATTTAAAGGAATAGCTATTGGGACTAATTTTCTACAGGTGCCATTTCTAGGAAATGTGATGGTTTCCCTACCACCACCAAATTATCTCTATGACCTGGAGTCTGATCTGTTGTCAGAACTTTTGTCTAAATTAGAGCTTTGTTCCTTTCACTTTATCTTTTGATGCTTATCAAAATGCCACTGGTTTTGGAACTGCAAAGGAGCTTTAATGTCATTTTCCAATCCTTTGGAGAGAGACAGAGAGAGACGGTGAGACAGAGGACAGAGAGAGGGAGAGGGAGAGCGAAAGTGAGAATTTTTGTTGTTGGTTTTGCAAGAGCTTGAGATCCTTGGGCTGATTTAGACCTGGAAGACTGGAGATGGCCCCCAGGTACTTCCCAGAAGGGGAAGGACACTCCTTGGGATTATCTATTCACCCTTGGTCTCCGCGTGCTGAAGACTGACCTTAGTTTAGGAGCTACCAGAGGACAAAGACTATTTTGTTGCTTCTTTTTGTGTCCCCAGAATTTTACACAGTACCTGGCATACAGTTGGTGCTTAATAAGTGCTTGTTGACTGAAATCTTTCTTTTTTCCCCTGAGGCTGGGGTCAAATGACTTGCCCAGGGTCACACAGCTAGGAAGTGTTAAGTGTCTGAGGCAAGATTTGAACTGGGGTCCTCCTGAATTCAGGGCTGGTGCTCTATCCACTGCGCCACCTAGCTGTCCCTTTTAATATATCCTAACCAACCCCCTGAACTCTCCCTTCTTTTTTGTCTCCCGTGGGGATCATAAGATCATAGATAGGAGGATCCCCAGAGGTACAGTTCAGAACATTGAGCCCTACAGATAGAAATGATTTGCTTAGGACTTAACTTTAATGGTAGAACCAGGATTTGAATCTGGTCTCCTGAGTCTTACCTCATCTATAAAATAGGCAGGGACTAGATGGCCTTTTACTGGACTAAAGGATCTTGGTCCCCACTATCTGTGGCCCTCTACATCTCTCACTTTATTTTGTTTTAATTGAAGCAGGTGTATATCAGTGGTTAAATCCATAAAACAATGGTATTCTTACCATTGCAACATGGCCTCTTTCTCTCTCATCCTGACAGGGGTGAACCCTGAAACTGTCCCCCTTGACTTTTGGACTCTGAAACTCTCCTCTGACAGAGACCCACCCTTCAGAGCAGTTAAGTAGTTTCATTCTGTTTGAAATCTTGATGGGGTCTAGCTGCACCCTCTATTGAGTTGATTAGCCCAGGACCACTCTCAGTAGCTCGAACTTAAGTGGTCTCCTTCAGTTGGAGATCTGGGCCTGATCTGATCTGAAGCCCCAGGAGGTTTGCCTAGGGTTAGCAAAAAGGAAAGTTAGGCTCTAAGGGCAAGTCCTCTAATACACAGGATTGCCTGCTGGTCACATAGCTAGTAAAATACAAAATGGAGTTGAACCAAGGACTTCCTGACTTCTTAGCACATATTTTTTCCTCTATGCAGTTCTGCCTCTGATCTTCTTGTCTCCACCATTTCTTGTTCAATCTGGTATTGTCAGAAAAGTTCTGATGATCTTAATCCTCAGTAGATCACTTACTTCAAAATCTGGGATCCAGCCCCTGACAATTACTATCTAAATGGCTTTATGTGAGTCACTTCCTTTATACTGACCTCAGGCTCCTCATCTATAGAATGAGGCAGGGTCTAGATGGCCTCTGATTCCCTATCTCACTCTAGTCCTGTGACCATTGGTGAGTCCCAATAGCTTATCAAGTAAAGCATAAATTCCTAGCCTTGGGATTTAAATATTCCTTCCCTATCAACTGGCACTAAGTTAGTTGTTTTAGTAGGGAGATTCCAAGTTTTTAGTTGAGAGAGTCAAAGAAAAGAACCATTGCTCAGCCTGAGGAACTTATTATCTACTGATAGTAAAAGGAAGTATACTAAAAAGTTATTAAATGCTTCTGATATAAAAGGTTCTGATAAAGGCCTCATTTCCAAAATACGTAGAGAATTGACTCTAATTGATAAGAAATCAAGCCATTCTCCACTTGATCAAAGTATGTGAACAGACAATTTTCAGATGATGAAATTGAAACTATATCCACTCATATGAAAGAGTGTTCCAAATCACTACTGATCAGAGAAATGCAAATTAAGACAACTCTGAGATACCACCACATACCTGTCAGATTGGCTAAGATGACAGGAACAAATAATGATGAATGTTGGAGGGGATGTGGGAAAACTGGGACACTGATACATTGTTGGTGGAGTTGTGAAAGAATCCAACCATTCTGGAGAGCAATTTGGAACTATGCCCAAAAAGTTATCAAACTGTGCATACCCTTTGATCCAGCAGTGTGGCTTATATCCCAAAGAGATTTTAAAGAAGGAAAAGAGACCTGTATCTCCAAGAATGTTTGTGGCAGCCCTCTTTGTAGTGGCCAGAAACTGGAAAATGAATGGATGCCCATCAATTGGAGAATGGCTAAATAAATTGTGGATTATGAATATTGTGGAATATTATTGTTCTGTAAGAAATGACTAAGAGTGATTTCAGAAAAGTCTGGAAAGACTTACAGGAACTGATGCTGAGTGAAATGAGCAGAACCAGGAGATCATTATACGCGGCAACAACAAGATTACATGATGATCAATTCTGATGGACGTGGCTCTTCTCAACAATGAGATGATTCGAACCAGTTTCAATTGTCCAATAATGAAGGACCCAGAGAGAGGACTGTGGAAATTGAGTGTGGACCACAATATAGCATTTCCACTCTTTCTGCTGTTGTTTGCTTGCATTTTTGTTTTCCTTCTCAGGTTTTTTTTTTTTTTTTCTTTCTAGATCTGATTTTTTTAAGCAGCAAGATAATTGTATAAATATGTATACATATATTGGACTTAACATATACTTTAACATATTTAACATGTATTGGACTACCTGCCATCTAGGGGAGGGGCTGGAGGGAAGGAGGGGAAAATTTGGGACAGAAAGTTTTTCAATGTTAGAAAAATTACCCATGTAAATGTTTAGTCAATAAAAAGATATAATAAATAAATAAAATGCTTCTGTAAGTATGGCCACCCAAGGCAGGTGCCATGTTACCTGGATCCTGGAATCCACTGCCACATACATGCAATGAATGACTAGTCAGATGAACCCAAGATCAAATATTGGGAGGAGTGTCCTACTTCTTTATGTTAATGACTTTCTTTCTGCTGATTATTGCCAATTACTTCTCAATATTATGTTTTATAGGTAGTTTTTGTGTGTAGTGTTTTCTCCATCACATTGGAGGCCCTCTCCATATCCCACAGTACCTGGCACACAGTATTTAACAAATGCTTATTGACGGTCTGACATTCAGGGGAGGAAAGGTCTCAATAGCAGCACTCATGCATTTCTTATATTGAGAGTCAACAAGCCTCTCAGAAGGTACTTTATTGATGTATCATTGAAGGTTAGAAATACTCCATGTACCTGGAAATGTAACAAACAATTGGCCTGTGAGCTCTTTGAGGACACAGGCTGTCTTTTGTCTTTTGGAGGATCCTTGGGACTCAGCACAATGCCTTGCATTACAGTTTGATAAATGCTTATTGACTGACAATAAGCATTTATTAAGTGCCTACTATTTGAAAAGACAAAAATGAATCAATCTCTTCTCTCATGGAACTTGGGGTTTTTTTGGGGGGAAGACATGTAATCAGTATAAGAATTATTTTTTACCCATTTGGGTACAGAAATCTGGGTGAGAAATGTTCCATAACAATTCAGCTTGGTATCTTCTCTGGAACTGATTTAGAGACTTAGAGAGAACATTAAGAGATTAAGTCACTTGCCCAGGGTCCTAGTTCATTTATATCAGAGACAAAACCTGAACCCAGATTTTACAAGTCTGAAGCCAGCTCTGGCAATTATGTCAAACTTCCTCTTGTTGTTGTTGTTGTTTATTTTTTCTGTTGTGTTTAATTCTTTGTGACCCCATTTGGGGTTTTCTTGGAAGAGGTCCTTCTCCAGTTCATTTTACAGATTAAGAAACTGAGGCATACATGACTTGCCCAGTGTCACACAGCTAGTAACTATCTGAGGTCAGATTTGAACTCAGGAAGATGAGTCTAGCCTGGCACTCTATCCACTGGCTGCCTCCTGCTTATAATAATGCATAAAATTAATACAAAGTATAGAATTATATAAATACAAAATATAAAGTAATAGAAATATGTAAATATGAAAAAGTTTAAAGAAAATAAAAATGCACTCTGGAGTTGTTATAATTTAATTTTATTAAAACCTTGAGGATTGGTCAGGCACTTGGGCTATTTCTATAGACATTTCTTGACTGGAGGAGGAAGAGGAAGGAAGTGAAGAGTTGGGTCAGCTTACATAACTACTTTTCTCATAACTCTCCTAATTACGAACAAACTAAACTATTCTCTGAACTTCTTTCTTCATTTATCCTTGATTGTCTCTATGTCTTCCATGCCTTCCTCTCCTCATCTCCATAACAACACCAGGCTCAAGAACCAAGTGATGTATTAGGAAATGTTTAACAACCAGCTCTCTGAGAGAAACAATGTTCACAAACAGACTTTTCAATTTAATCTGTGAGGTTTTATCCACCATTTTCTTAATCTAGACACCCAAAAAAATCAAGTCTTAATTTGTAACTTTTGATTTCTGAGGTATAAATGCTCACAATGAAAATTTTAACAATCCCCTCTTATGAGATGGCTCCAGCACCATCCCAAACCTCTGTGCTTTGAAGTAAGTCTCTCCTTTCTTTTAAGGTTCAACTCAAATGCTATTTGATTCTAAATCCTTTATCTTCAGTCAACCTTTCTCCCCACCAGTCCCCCAGGTGAAAATAATTTTACCTGAATCCAAAATTCTCACTGTAATTAGCCTGGAGTTTATATATATATAATTCTCCATTATATGATAATCATTTATCTATATGTTTTTAATTAATTAATTTTTAAAATTTTAATTCATTAAAAATTCTATGTACAAGGCTGTATTCCAAGTGTTAGCATATAATACAAAGAGAGATATAGTTCTACTCTCAAGAAACGCCATCAAGAGAAGAGAAGAATTAGGACACAAAGGAAAATAAAAATCCCTGAATTCATAGTCAAAAAGTGCTGCTCCTTAATGCCTCTGTTACCCACTTGCTCAGCTAAAGGCTCCAGGGGTAATATTATGCCCAGTTGTGCCTAGTAAGGGGAGGAAACTCATAAAGGAAATGGGAGGAGTCAAACCAGAATTGGAGCAGACACACAAGTGATGAGAGCAAAAACAAAAATGAGAAAAAAGGAGTTTAGTTGGTATGTAGAGTACATGAATCTGAGTGGAATTCAATAAAACTGGAACAGTCAATTAGAGCCAGGCTATGGAGGCCTTTGAAAAGAAAAAAAAAGTTTCTCCTTTATTTTTAGATTTGGGGAGCTTCTGAGAGAATAGCACCATCATAACTGTATTAGGACAGGCAAGGATATCACCTTCTAGTGGAAGGTCATTTGTGATCTCCTTCTCCCCCCTGTTAGAACTCTCCCTGCCTCCCCACCTTGTATTAAAGTAAGCAGTTATTCTAAAAGTAATATGTGATTGCAAACTCCTCCAGCTCAGAGTATATGTCTATTATCATGATATCCCCAATACCCCACACTAGGATCCTGTTCTAGGATATAAAGAGAAACCTTAATTTATTTTATATTTATTCTCCATAGACTTATGTATTTATATGTTACTTCTCCCATTAGAATGTGAGATCCTTGAGACCAGGGACTTCCATTTTTATCTTTGAATCCAAGGTACCTAGCATAGGACTAGGCTTTGCTAATTAATTGAAGGTTATATACCTGGCCTTAGTGTGATGAGTAAATAGACTGCAGACTGGGAAACTTAGTTAATAAGATTATAGTTAATTAACTATCACAGCAGTGTAGACAAAAGAAATGATCAGTAGGCTGATTTCAGAAAAACCTGGAAAGGCATACATGAACTGATTGATACTGAGTGAAATGAGCAGAACCAAAGAATATTGTACACGATAATAAGATTGTGTGATGATCAGCTATGATAGATCATCTCTTCTCAGCAATACAGCCATCCAAGACAAATAAAATAGACTTGGGATGGAGACCGAATAGAGATCAAAGCACACTGTTTTCACTTGTTTTCACTTTTTTGTGTTTTTTTTTCCCTTTTGTTCTAATTCTTTCACAGCATGACTAATATGGTAATATGTTTAACATGAGTGTACATGCATAACCTATATTAAATTGCTGTCTCAGGGACAGCAGGGAAGGCGGGAGAAAAATTGAAACTCAAAATCTTACAAAAATCAATGTTGAAAACTGTAATTGAAAAATAAAATATTATTCAGTAAAAAAAAAAAAAAGAAATTTAAAAAACAATATAATGTGGGTCTATTTACCAGAGTACCCAGAACAGAAATACTACCTATCCAGTGGTCCTCAAACTTTTTAAATAGGGGCCAGTTCACTGTCCTTCATACTGTTGGAGGGCCAGACTATAGTAAAAACAAAGAGTCACACTCTGTCTGTGCCCCTCAGTCCATTTGCCATAACCCTGTGGGCCCTCTGCATCTGGCCCTTGGGCCGTAGTTTGAGAACCCCTGAGTCCTATATATACCATGATACATCAATGATTAGCTGAGTCTCTTCCTCTCAGGGAGCAGGAGATGAGGATGGAAAGTGGAGAGAAGGTAAGCCTTTGCTAAGTCTCTCCTTGTAGTCCCAACCATCATTCTTTCTCCTTTAAATTCCACCATGATAATTTTCTGCTCTCATACCTTATATGAATTAATTCATTTCAATGTGTCAAGTCAGGAATATATTAGGAAGATTTAACCTCCTCCCCTCCAAACAAACTGATCATTGATGAACAGGAAATAGGAGGGAAGGCCACATACATCTGGTATGGCAAGTGAATGTTTTTAATCTGACCAAAACCTGAAGAACCCTTCTCCCTCTTCCCCATAGTGCCCGGCACCTAGTAGGAGCTTAACAAATGCTATTTAATTGATTGATTGTAATACTATAATATCAATTATTCTAACAGTAATAGCTGGTTGTAAATTCCTCCAGATCAGAGTATATATCTATTACCTTGGTATTCCTGATAGCTAGCACTAAATTCCTATTCTATAAAGACTAAAAAATAATGAAAGTTCTTAGTCTCCAGGAGCTTACATTCTAGTGAGCACTCAGTAAATGCCTGTGGAATTGACTGCTAGAGGAAATCCTACATCCTAAAGTTGTAAAGATAAAGCTGTACCTGTGTTCCAGAATTACTTCATTAGGGCTCTTTTTTATGTTTCTCTGGGGGAAAGGTAACTCATTCTTTACTTAGGCCTGGAAAGGGGTCATCTAATCCAGTCTTTCCTGATTTTGCAGATGCAGCACATGAGACTTACAAAGGTTAAGTTTCTACTCCAAGGTCACATTCTACCTTGTAGAACAAAAGGATTCAACTGAGACTCTTTGGCTCTCAATTTCCACAGTACCTGTCTTTTGCCTCTTTTTGTATCCCTAGAACTTAGCACAATTACTGGTACACAGTTTTTGTTTCGTCACGTGCAACTTTCTGGGATCTCATTCACTTGCCTTACCAGACGTATGTGGCCTTCCCTCCTATTTCCTCCTGTTCATCAATGATCAGTTTGTTTGGAGGGGAGGAGGTTAAATCTTCCTAATATATTCCTGACTTGACACATTGAAATGAATTAATTCATTTGGCAAAGATATTGGAATGGTTTACCATCTCCTTCTCCTGCTTATTTTACAAATGTGGAAATCGAGTTACTTGCCCGGGATCACACAGCTAGTAAATGTCTGCGACTAAATTTGAACTCAAGAAGTTGTGTCTTCCCAACTTCAGACCTGGCACTCTATCTACTGCACTATCCAATTAACGAATGTTTATTAAGCAATTGCTTTATTGTGATGGTTCTGATCTTTCTTTAGTTCAAATAAACATTTATTAAACACCTCTGTGCTAGATGCTATAGATACAAGGGAAAACTATACTAGTTTACTTTTAGGGATGGGCAGGGGGAGTATGTACACAGACAATGTATACATAATATATCTAAAGTGATTTGGAGGTGAGGGATCCTGAAGTCATTGTGTAGGAGATGAAATCTGAGCTGAATCTCAAAAAAAAAAACGAGTTCAAGAGATAAAGAAAAGGATTCGACACACGGGGTACTACCTAAGCAAAGACATGGCAGTGGGGAATGGAATATCTTGTACTAGGAATCTCCAGTATTCCAGTTTGACTAGATTGTGGAGTCCCAGGGGAGGGAGTGGGAGGAAAGGGGGGAGTGCATGTGAGCTCAATCAACAAAGACTGCTTGGAACTAGATTTTGAAGACCTTTAAATAGCAAACTGATGAGCTTGTATTTTACCTTCAAAAGAAAATAGTTACTGAAAATTCTTAAGCAGGAGAGGGACCTGGTCAGATCAATGCTTTAGGAATATCACATCAATTTGATAGAGGATTAGGAGAAAGGCTGTGCTTCCTCCCACTTCTCCCAGTCTGCTTTTGCTGTCCTGAAATGACTGATTTTCCTTCAGTATAGATCTCAAGGTGAGTGGACACCTCTCTCAATGACTTCCTATAATCTCTTGGATCAGATAGAAACTCCTTCGGTATTCCAAGCTTTTCAAAACCTGATGAGGTGCTGAAATTATCCCCCACCTATTGTCTTCTCCTACCCTCAATTACCTTATATGTATTTTGAATCTATTTTATATATGCTTCCATGTACTTATATTGTCTCCCCCATAGAAAGTAAGATTCTTGAGGGCAGACACTGTTTTATAACAGATTTTTCTCCCAGTTTACCTAGAATTTTGCAATACTGGTAGTATGCACTTAATAAATCCCTGTCAATTCATTAAAGAAGCTGGGCAAATTTATTTTTGCCATGATTAGAGTTCCTTTCTTTTTCTTTTTTTCCCCTTACATTGTAGTCTTAATATCCTCCGTGTGGGTGTGCCAGTAATTGATCTGATTTTTAGCTTTGGGATTCTATGATTCAAAGGTCGAAGATATAGAGAAATGAGATGGCCTTAAAGCATAGTGTTTGGGTATGTGTTTGGGGGGTGGGGTATGGAGTTTCAGGGATTTAAGTTATAGACTTCCTGGGGGATCACAAAAGACCTTTCCCCCCACCCACCCAAAATTACCAGGGAAAAGTTTCAAAATCCCTTGCCACACACCTTTTATAGTACTGCCTTAACACTAATCACGATTAATTTCATTAATGATCAACTCCTCTAACTGGGTACTTTCTTTCTGAGACGCATGAGGGAATTCTTGATTTCGGGCAAGATGGACAGCTGGCACCTCATGGCCACTTTATTGACCTATAAATCTGGCACCAAAAAACTAGGGTGAGGGGAGGAGAAAATCCTTAGGAATAACTTTCTTTTCATTATAGTGCAATGGGAGAAAGGAACAGAATGAAGGAGCAAACGCTGGGACTCCAAACGTTGCTTTTAAAACAGATATGAAACAGAGCAATAATTTTCATTTTCTCAGGTATTAATAGAACTTCAAACTGAATTCATTCCATTTCTTTCTTTTTTTTTTTTTTTTTTTTTTTTTTTTTTTTTTTTTTTTGCTGGGGCAATTGGGGTTAAGTGACTTGCCCAGGGTCACACAGCTAGGAAATGTTAAGTGTCTGAGGTCACATTTGAACTCAGGTCCACCTGACTTCAGGACTGGTGCTCTATCCACTGAGCCACCTAGCTACCCCCGTTCTATTTCTTTGCTAGAATATCTTGGGTATACTTTTAAAGTCATTCAATTCATTCAGTAACTATTGGGTACCTTTGTACAAAGTTGTGCCAGTGCTGAATAGTATAGGAATACACAGATGAAAAACCATGGTATCACTGCCCTTAAGAAAGATTGTCTTTTTTTTTTCTTTTTCTTTTTTCATTTTCCCAGTCTCAATATTTCCAAAAGGGGTTGCTTTAGGTTTCTCAAGGCATAGCTGAAGAAGCCAGTTTGCTGCTTGTACAAGAGTAGGAAAGAAGATAAGAAGAGCAGGCCAGCACAAAGAATTTAATATTCTCTGAGTAAGACATTTGACTTCAAAGAAATCGAAGATAAAAATCTCTTGCTAATTAAACTAGATGCCCTCTTAGCCCTTCCAGCTCAGCCCTTCCAGATCCTATGGCTGGCAGGCTACCAAACTAAATCTCTCTGCTCCCCTTTCATCTGCCTTTGTTTCCCAGAGGTGCACAGAGATTTAATTGTTAGGACTCAAGACCACCTACTTTATCCCTTCTATTTTACCAAGGAACAAACCGAGAACCCAGAGAAAGGAAGTGATTGGTTTTATAATCATACTCAACATTTTTCTTCCTCCAATGCTGGTTCTAATCTAATAAACATGACCAAAATCCTTCTCTTTGGTCACACTCCTTTAAGTAGATTGTCTTCCCTTCTAGAATGGGAGTTTCTCAAGAGGTCAGGCACTGTCTTGTTGGTTCATATTTATATCTTCAGAGTTTAGGGAAGTGCTTGGCATATAATGTGCGTAACCAACATTTTGCTTCTTACTGTAAAGTGCATGAGTTTAAACTAGATTATGTCTAAATTTTCTTATAAGTCTGACTCACTACCTAAAAATTGACTAAAGAAAGTATCCCCATAGGAAATAAAGAGCTTGAGTAATTTACATATTTTTGATTGAGCAACTCATTTACTTCTCTGGGCCCTACTTTCTTCTTTATAAAAAATTAGGAAGAATTGGATTAAATTATAGGTCAAGCTTCTTCTTACACTAAATTTAATTTTTTGCTCTAAATTTTTATGCTTCTATTTCTGAGCAATATGGTTCTAACAAATTAAGAGCTCAGTTTAAACAATTGATATAGAAAAACTATAAACAAGCATAGTTAATGGATTTCCTAATAATCTTCACAATTTGCTTTAGTAAAGAAATAATATAGGGAAAGTGGTCAGTTAATTGATTGAATTTCTTTTTTTATTATTATTTTATTGTTTTTATTTTTTTTTTAGCCTTTCACTTGTACCTTATTTTTTAACAGTTATTTTATTTTATTATTATAGCTTTTTATTTACAAGATATATGCATGGGTAATTTTTCAGCATTGACCTTTTTTTCAGCAAAATCTTTTGTTCCAACTTTTCCCCTCCTTCCCCTCACTCCCTTCCCCAGATGGCAGGTAGACCAATACATGTTAAATATGTTAAAGTATAAGTTAAATACAATATATGTATACATATCCATACAGTTATTCTGCTGTACAAAAAGAATCAGACTTTGAAATAGTGTACAATTAGCCTGTGAAGGCAATCCAAAATGCTGAATGTCTTTTTTTTTAAGCTTTTTATTTTCAAAACATGTGCATAGTTTTCAACATTCATCCTTGTAAAACCTGTGTTCCTAAATTTTTTTCCCTCTTTTTTCCTCATTCCCTGCTCTAGATGGCAAAAAATTCAATACATGTTAAATATGTGCAGTTCTTCTATACATTTCCACAATGAAAATCCTATGTTGTGGTCCACATTCAGTCCCCACTGAACTCTCTCTGCATGCAGATAGCTCTCTCCATCATAAGACCACTGGAATTGGCCTGAATCACCTCTAGGTTAAAAAGAGCCACATTGATCATCGTTTAATCTTGTTATTGCCGTGTACCAATGATGAGTATTAAATGATGAGTAGTAAATTGAGGAGTAAATTGTGGTCTAAACAGAGATGGGTCTGTTCCTTTTCTCTCTCTCCTTCCTTCCCCAAAGTAACCAATGGCAGGTTCGGCAGCAAAGGAATTTGCTACTTAATGCTGTATGGAAACATAGTCTTTATTGATTAGAATGGAAACACCGGAGAGCCGGTGGGCAAAATGGCTGCATGGTACAAGGCCATTTGCAAAGAGAAGATTCCCCTTCTCTCTTTTATGCAGTGATGTAGGGAGGTTCCTGAGAGTGATGTAAATTAAGATAAGGACTCTCTTGTTATCTTTTGGGGACAGACAGAAATCTCTTCCCAAAAGGAATTTCCTGATGCCATTTGGTCTATCTGAGCAGATTAGAATGGGGGGCTGTAAAACCCTGGCCATCTCAGATAGCCCAAACTAGTTTGACCAGATCTTGTATCAAAGGTCCAAGTCCCAAAGGAAGTTGGAGACCAAACAAAGAATACCAAAGGGGCTACCACCCTCAACACCATGACCTCCTGGTTCTGCTCACTTCACTTAGCACCAATTCATGTAAGTCTCTCCAAGCTTTTCTGAAATCAGTCTGCTGATCGTTTCTTATAGAAGAATATTATTCCATAATATTCATACCATAACTTATTCAGCCATTCTCCAACTGAAGGGCGATTGAATTTCTTACTTCCTAGTAGTTTGATGAATTCTTTTCATAATAAAGATCAATCCAAAGCCTAGAAGCACCACTACAAACCAACTGTTTCCAGGATCTAAGAATCCAAAATGCCCTGAATATTTTAGGGAGCTGGTTGCAGCTTTCACACTCCCTTTTGAGGAGCTAGATTTGTAGAGTTTTTTGTTTTGTTTTACTCCTAAGAAGCCAGTTGTTGGGTTGTTTTGTCTTTCCTTCCTCAATTCAAGTGCTATAATTCTATCTAAATAGCTCTGTTCCTGTCCTAGGATTGAAGGAAAGAGAGGGGGGAAGGGGACAGGAAGAAAAGAAGATTTCCTGATACTTGAAATGAAAAATTCAGTGTAAAAGAGTCTGCCTGCTAGATTTTCATAGAAAAATCATCCCAGTAAGGTATGAATGTGCATATTCAATATAGATTCTCATTCTATGTTGAATACCAATTTTGAATATATAAAACATATTTGTATAACTTCCTCAAATTGTTTTTTTTTCATTTTTTTAATTTAGCTTTTCCTCTTTAACAATCATTTATTTTCTCTCCTTTCAATAATTCTCTTTCCCATTGAGAAAGGAAAAAAATAAAGAATTTTATATTATAACTATTCAAGAGATAAGCCAGGTTTGCAGGAGACAATTTTCTCTTATGAGGTATATTCCAGGGATAAGAAAAAGAAAATTAGACACCATCTACTATGTAGCTAAAAACTGAGTGGATTCCTAGCTTTATCACTAGTTGTAAATGTATGAAAGAAATAGTAAAGTAATGGCATATCCAGAAATATAAAAGGAAAATTATGCCAGCAGCAACCTACTTCCTCTTGCATTTACTTAGATAAATATGATCCTGGGCAAATCACTTTATCTTTTTAGGCCTTAGTTTCCTAATTTTTAAAATTCGGAAGGTTTGACCAGATGGTCTTGAAGATAATCATAATTCAGCCCAGATTACTCACTCCATTTAGCATTTAAAGCTTTTCCAAATCTGCCTCCAGCCTACCTTTAAGGGCCTTCCCCTTCCCTCCTACCACTTTTATTCTCTGTCAGTCATTCTATGGTCCAGCCAAAGTGTTTCACTCTAGCATTTTCCTTGACTATTTGTTTCTCTGGCAGTTATTACTTTATTCCTGAAATGCATTTCCTCCTTTCTTTTCTATCTCTTGATTTCCTATTATAGGCTCACTGTGCCATCTCCTATGGGAAGTCTTTTTTAATCCCCTTTATTATTATACTCCCCTTCCTCAAATGGTAGAAAGTGAAGAAGGAAGACACCTCTTGATGAGGATGAAAGAGAACAGTGTAAAACTTAGCTCGAAGCTAAACATTAAAAGCAACAACTAAACTAAAATTATGACAACTTGTCCCATTACTTCCTGGCAAAAAAGGGAGATGAAATGGAAACAATGTCAGATTTTGTGTTCCTGGGCTCACTGCAGACAATGGCTGTAGTCATGAAATTAAGATTCTTATGGCTTGGAAGAAAAGGTATACCTAATCTGGACAACACACTAAAAAACAGAGACATCACTCTGTTAATAAAGATATTTATAGTCAAAACTATGGTTTTTTCCAGTGGTAATATATAACTATGAGAATTGGACTATTAGGAAAGCTAAGTACCACAGAATTGATGCTTTCAAAATATGGTGCTGGAGAAGACTTTTAAGAGTCCCACTGACAGCAAGAAAGTCAAATCAGTCAATATTAAAATACTTCTCATTGGAAAGACAAATAATGATGCTGAAATGTGAATAGAATATATAATATTAATTTATATTATATACATAAGATAAATATGATAAGAAGATGGGACTCATTAGAAAAGATCCTGATGCTGGAAAAGATTGAAGGCAAAAGGAAAAGGTAACAGCAGAGAACAGGTTGAATGGATAGTGTCATGGAAGCAATGAACATGAACTTGGACAGATTTGGGGAGATAGTGGAAGATAGATGAACCTGGTGTGCTATGGTCCATGGGGTCATAAAAAGTAGGCTTTATTGAGCAACAACATCCTTAAATAATCATATATAGACTTTTCCGTTTACTTACTGAATTTCTGAAAAAAGTTTACTCTCCTTAAGTTCAGGCACTCTTTTTAACTCATGCGTTGTCTCTGTATTTCAAAAACAGCTGACAAAAAGTTGGGTTTGTATTTATTAATTATAGTAGGTGTTTAATAAATGCTTGTTGGATTGGATTATTAATTGTATAGGACTACTAGGGAGTTGATCTCAGGCAGGGATAGGAAATAAAGGTTTGTCAGAAAAACCCTAACCCCTCATTTTAGGTCTCCTCCCCCAGCTTCTCCAGATTTGCTCTACTCATACTGCACCTGCCCTTCTTCCTCAGAAGTCCTAAGAATGGCAGAGAATTTCAGGAGTTTATCTTTATTTTTTCTTTTTTTTTTAATAGCTTTTTATTTACAAGATATATGCATGGGTAATTTTTCAGCATTGACAATTGCAAAACCTTTTATTCCAATTTTTCTCCTCCTTCCCCCCACCCCTTCCCCCAGATGGCAGGTTGACCAATACATGTAAAATATGTTAAAGTATAAGTTATGCAATATATATATATATATATATATATATATATATATATATATATGTGTGTGTGTGTGTGTGTGTATACATGTCCATACAGTTATTTTGCTGTACAAAAAGAATTGGACTTCGAAATAGTATACAATTAACCTGTGAAGGAAATCCAAAATGCAGGCAGACAAAAATAGAGGGATTGGGAATTCTATGTAGTGATTCATAGTCATCTCGAAGAGTTCTTTCGCTGAGTGTAGCTGGTTCAGTTCAAGAGTTTATCTTTAGAAAGAGAAAAATGCTTATGTACTGAAAATTTAGATTTTTAAAATTCTTTAACTTCAAGCAGATAGCTGAGTTTAGCTTGGTCCGACTCTTATTTGATGCAGATTTGGTTGCTTTCCTTCTTATTGAAGATGAATAAAATGGCATCACTCTGTTAGTGTCAAGTTAGTGTGTCCAGCTGTGGCTGATCAGACCAATATGAGCTCGGAATGCTCTGGCACAGCTCAGACACAAATATCCATAGGGAACATTTGGGGTGGATTCTTTAACATAAGGCTATAAAGGATTACCAAAAACCAATCCAAGATTAGAACATAGCCATTAAGGAGGGTGAGAGGCAGTGAGACAGAATCACAGATTGTCAGAAACAGAAAGAATAAAAGAGCGAGGATACAGGCTATATCTTACTTTAAAGAGATGAACTCACCTAAGAAATCATGGTTATTAAGAAAGATAGAAAGGGGGAAATGAAAGAATACTTCAAAAGGGTGAAAGGAGACTGGATTTGTAGTATGAGCTTACCATTTTCTCTTTTTTTCATATGATAAAAACTTTTTTTTATTTAAAATTTGAAACTGACCCCCTGAAAAGTCATGTTTTTCCATTGTTACACAGGTTGTCTCTAAATCTAGATATTCAATATAACAGTTCCTTCTCTTTTTCTTTGAAAGCAGGTACTACACTAATCATTTTCTTACTAATCATTTTCTTACATTTTAAAACATTTTTCATTTAGCAAACATTTATTTTCATTCAGTCCTGCCCTCAGAAAAATTAAAATAAAAACAAATCCTTGAAACAAATATGCATATCTCATTTTTTACGGCTTTGTCAAGAGGTGAGTGATCTAATTCAACATTAGGCAATCAATCAGTCAACATTCAGTAAGCCCTTGCTGTGTACTGGTGGGCGGGAATCATGGTTAATCTTAGCATTGATCAGGGTTCGTAAGTCTTTCAGAGATATCTGTCTTTATCATTTTGATAGTATTGTATAAAAAGTTCTTATGATTGTTCTCCTTTTCCTCTATCAGGTCACATAAATCTTCCCAGATGATTAGGCTATCTCTTTTGCCAGTTTTTTTTTTTTTTTTTTTAACTTCTTTTATTAATATGCCATAAATTCCTTCAGCCATTCCCCAATTGATGGCCACCTACTTTTCCCAGTTTGGGGGGACTCTGAAAATAATTGCTGCAAACATTTTGACATATTTGCTATTTACCTATTTACTTTTTTTAAAAAATTATTTGAAGTATAAGACTTCTAATGGCATTACTGAGTCAATGATTAGGCATAGGTGATTTTTTTGGAGTATAGTTCCAAATTTCTTTCCAAAATGACTATACAAATTCACAGATGTTTGTTTTCCCACAGATGCATACAATATTTGTCATTTTCCTTTTTTGTCATCCTGGTCAATGCAAGGTATATAAGATGGAACCTCTAAGTTGCTTTAATTTGCATTTTTCTTATTATGGGTGATTTGGAGAATTTTTTTTTTCATAGGGATATTCATGAGGAGCTAACCATTTTCTTTTTTTATTTAACATTTTTTCCCCAGTTATGTGTGAAACAATTTTTTCCTTTTTAAATTTTTAATAATTTATTATTTTGTTTTGTTTTTGTTAATAATAGCTTTTCATCTTCAAAACACATGTGAAGATAACCTTCAACATTCACCCCTGCAAAATCCCTTGCTCCAAATACCTCTCCCTTTTCTTCTCCCACTCCTCTCCTAGATGGCAAGCAATTCAATAAATGTTAAACATGCACAACTCTTCCAACGATATCTCCACATTCATTATGCTGCACAAGAAAAATCAGATCAAAAAGGGGGAAATATGAGAAAGATTTAAAAAGAAAACAACAAAAAAGGTGAAAACACTATGCTGCAATCCACATTCAGTCCCCATAGTCCTTCCCCTGAATGCAGATGGCTCTCTCCATCCAAGTAAAGCAATTTTAAATATTTGTTTTTAAAACGTAAGTTTCAAATTCTCTCTCTTTGTGTGACCCTGGCCAAGTCACTCCAGTTGCCTCGAAAAAAACCAAAACAAACAAATTTTTTTCTCTTTCTCTCTCTCCATCCCCCAAGCCCTTCATTTGAGAAGACACAAATGAAGTTATGCAAAACATTTCCATAAAAGTCACATTATGAAAGAAAACATATACCTCTCCTTAAAAACAAACCAAAAAAATTAATCACTCAAGAAAAATAAAGTTAGAAACAAGTATTCTTCAATCTGTATTCAAACACAATTAGTTCTTTCTTTGGATATGGGTAGCATTTTTTATCATAATTCCTTCAGTTATCTTGGATCATTGCATTACCAAGAATAGCAAAATAATAAATAGCTGATCATCCCACAACATTGCCATTATTTTGTACACTGTACATTTCACTTCGCATAAGCTTATGGAAATCTTTCCAGGTTTCTCTGAGAGCATGCTGCTCATCATTTCTTATGGCAAAATAGTATTTCATCATAATCACATACCACAATTTATCCAGCCATTCCCCAGTTGATGGGCATCTCCTCAATTTCCAATTCTTTGCCCTTATTAAGTCCTTTAAGATTTCCCTTTCCTGATTACTCCCTTATGCTTCTACTGAATCTCCTGTATTTGAAAGTCAAATTTTCTCTTCAGGAGCTAACCAGCAAAACTTTGAGGAAAAACTTTGGAAAAAACTTTGGAAAAACTTTAGGAAAACTTTGAGAAAAGAGAATATTTGGACTTCTACCTTTTCCTCTGCTTTCTTGACGGATCATATCCTTCCCCACCTCAGCAGGTCTATTTACTCCCAGTTAGAGAAGATGGTGAACAGTAAAATTTGAGGTTCTTGCTTTTCTCTCCCCAAATGTCTTCTCTAACAAATTCATTCCTGTTCTACCCTCTCAACCCACCCTTCATAAAGCCAATTCTTGTCCATGATTCTCACCCAAATGTCTCTCCAGTCCTTTGATAACCTACAAAAGGCATCCATAGTCCTCCCAAACCACAAAGATATGTCAAGATGCGGAAACTCCTTCCGCACTGATGGAAGATAAAGTGTGAAAATCATCAATTCTCGTCATCTGTATGTAGGTTTTATTCCCCTTATTTATCATCCTGTAGCATGGGGGTTCATAGGAGCCCAGGTTGAAAATCAATCAGCACAGAAAAAAGTATTACAAACACTTGAAAAAGCCCCTCTTCTTCTCCCTCTCTCTCTCCCTCCCCTTTTCTCTCTGTCTCTCTCTCTCTCTATCTCCTTTTCTCTCTGTCTCTGTCTCTCTTTCTACTTCTCTCTCCTCTTCGTCTTTCCTCTCTCTGCCTCTCTCGGTCTCTATCTCTCAGTCTCTGTTTCTGTCTGTCTGTCTCTCTCTGTCTCTCAGTCTCTATTTCTGTCTGTCTCTCTCTCACACACACATCTTGCTTGTACATAGATGTTTGCCTGCTGTCTCTTCCTTTCTCCTCTTCCATGAGACTTTGAGCTCCATGGGACAGAGATTGTTTTGTTTTGTGTTTTTGTTCTTCTTTGAATCCTTGGCATTTACCACAGTGGCCTGGTACATACAAGGTATTTAATAAATATTCATTGACTTTGCTTATCCTATAATGATGGGGAAAGATTTAGACTTCAAATCTGAACCAATCTTTTTTTTTTAATTTTTTAATTATAACTTTTTATTGACAGAACATGCATGGGTAATTTTTACAACATTATCCCTTGCATTCACTTCTGTTCCAACTTTTCCCTTTCCTCTTATACATGATAAACATGTTAAAGTATATCCTAGATATATATATGTCTGAACCAATCTTTTAAGGCTCCTAATTTTTTTTTTTAGGATTTAAAAAATCATTTTAATAGTATTTTATTTTTTTCCAAATACATGCATACAACAATAGTTTTCAACATTCACTTTTGCAAAATCTTGTGTTTAAATTTTTCTCCTCCTCCCTTCACATGACAACAAGCAATCTAATATAGATAAAACATGTGCAATTCTTCTAAGCATAATTCTATATTCGTCATACTGTGTAAGAAAAATCAGATCAAAAGTGGAAAAAATAAAAAAAACAACAAGCAAACAAACAACAAAACAGGTGAAAGTATAGGATTTGATCCACATTCAGTTTCCATAGTTCATTCTCTGGATGTGAAGGGCACTTTCCATTACAAATGCATTGGAATTGTCATGAATCACCTCATTGTTGAAAAGAGTAAGGCTCCTAATTTACCTTTTTTATAATTACACAATAATATTCCAGGAAAGTGCAAAGGTTATTCCACAGGACACTTTTTTTAAAATTCTGAACTTCACAAATACTACATAAAGGAAGCGTTTCTATACACATAGTAGAATACAATACAAGGATTTTCCATGACCTACTTCTCTAAACTACCTCAGCCATGTACAGATATAGTTATACCCTGATCTTGCCATCACCCACAAATGTACTATTTCCGCAATTATGAACTCTGAAATTCTGCTATCTCATTTCAATCTGTTGCATTCTACTTCCTCCACTGCCTTGCAACCTCTCACTCTGTTCTTGGTTTTCATTATCAACTCCAATCCCTCACAAACTAGTTTTTTCCAAAGCTACCATCCCTTTGCCTTCTTTCCTTCTCTCCTCCCTTCCCTATCATGATGCCTTGAACTCTATACTGTCTTCTCAAGGATCTTTGCTCCCTTATCCCATCATTGAGCTTGCCTGTCAAGCCTCAGGTGTGGCTTACTCTTACTATCTCCTGCCTTAACTTTTACTCAGATGCTGCTAAAAGAAACCGTGGTGATTGAATCCATACAGATTTATGTTATATAGCCTCAACTAGGACCTCACTATTTCAAGGCAATCCTGTTATACCTCCCTACCTCACTGTCTCATTCTTCCTGTTACTCCTTCTCCTCCATCCTCTCAGCTGAGAACCTTAAGCTATTATATTTTATATTATACTTCACCAGAGGGTGGTGGGAAGAGGGAGGGAGAGGGAGGAAACTGAGGCTATTTGATGAGAGACCCTCTTTGAATGGCAGACTAAAGAATTTGAATCTTTCCTTATCTTATTTCATCCTAAAATTCTGAGTTGTTTTGAAAAGTAAAATGACAGGTGATACTTACACAGTTTTGTAAGGCTCCTAGGAGTTCCCAGTCTTTTTTTTTTTTTTTTTCTAAGACAATTGGGGTTAAGTAACTTGCCCAGGGTCACACAGCTAGGAAGTGTTAAGTGTCTGAGATCATATCTGAACCAGGTCCTCCTGACTTCAGGGCTGGTGCTCTATCCTTTGCACCATCTAGCTGTCCCTGAGTTCTTAATCTTTTAAAGACTCGATATATATCCTCTTGGCTCTTTCTATAACCAATATTAAATGTGGAAAGAAATACATTTTAGAGTTTACCATAAATATGTACATATATGCACATAAAAATAAGGGGGAAAAGAAGTTTCAATAGGACAATATAGTTATTTACCAAAATTTCTATCTCTTGAGAAGCCTCTTAAACTGTCAAGGGTAAGGATTCTTCTTTTTTTTTTCTGGTCTTTTTTGTTTTACCAAATAACTTTTAGTTTACCAAATAGCTTTTTATTTTATCAGATAAATGCAAAAATAGCTTTCAATATGCACCTTTGCAAAACATGTTCCAAATTTTTATCCCTCCCTGCCCTCTATCTCTTCCCATAGACAGCAAACAATCTAATAAAGGTTAAATGTGCAATTCTTCTAAACATATTTCCGTATTTGCCATGCTGTACAAGAAAAGTCAGATCAAAAAGTGAAAGGAAAAAATACACAAAAAAGCAAGCAAACAACAACAAAAATAAAGTGAAAATATTATGCTTTGATTCTTTTTTTTTTTTTTTTTTTTTTTTTTTTTTTTTTGCTAAGGCAGTTGGGGTTAAATGACTTGCCCAGGGTCACACAGTTAGAAAGTGTTAAGTGTCTGAGGGCAGATTTGAACTCAGATCCTCCTGACTTCAAGGATGGTGCTCTATCCACTGTACCACTTAGTTGCCCCTTGATTCATATTCCTTAGATCTCTCTCTGGATGCAGATGATTCTTTTCAGTACAAATCTATTGGAATTGTCTTGAATCACCTCATTGTTGAAAACAGCCAAGTAAAGGTAGGAATTCTTGACTCTTTTTTTGTCATAGGACCCCTTGGTGTCCCTTCTTAGAATAATATTTTTAAATGAATAAAATAAAAAAGGATTAAAAAGGAAACCAATAATATTGAATTACAGTTGTCAAAATGTTAAAAGTTCAGTGACTCCCTGAATTCTCTCCATGGATCCCAGGTTAAGAACCTTTGCCCTGTTTGGAAGCCATCGCTCTAAGGTTTACAGAACTTTTGACACACATGATAATCTTACAAAGTCAGCATTATTAGTGTTATCCTCCCTCTCTCCTAAATGAGGAAACTGAAGAATAATGGGTAGAAGGGAAAAAGAGGCAAAGGGGAGTCAGCTATCAGGAAAAACTTCCAACCAAAACTGTCCAAAAATGGAATCTGCTGCCTTGAGAATGTTCCATGCCCTTTCTTGGAAATCTTTAAGTAGAGGCTGAAGGGTCACTTATTGGTCCTGATAGGATTCTGTGGCCCCTACCAAAGTCCCTTCCAAGTCTCAAATTCTTTGCTTGATTATAGCAGGAGAAGGAATTTGGTATAGTAGAAAATCCTGAATTAGGAAAGACCTTGGTGCCAAATAAATAGACTCCTAATTCAGGATTTTCTACTATACCAAACTCCTTCTCCTGCTATAATCAAGACCTCAGTTTACAGCGTAAGGGCAAATGAAGGAGAGTGAGATAAGACTGGAAAAGTAGGTGGAAAACTGGACTAACTTTGGACTTTGACTTTTTTTGTCAATGCCTCTGTTCAGGTTCCAGTAGTTCTGGGAAAGATAAAGAAATTAAGATGATTTAGGCCCTCTTGGAAAGGAGGTAAAGCAGTCCTGCCCTTCTTTCTCTAACCATTGAATGAAGGAATAGAGAGTGGGAAGGAGCAGTCTGGAGATGGCAGTTCTGTTCCCAGCTCTGCCAGGAGTTACCCTGGACCTGAACTCTCCATTTCCTGCCAACTGTCCCCAAGTCTTTCTTCTTTCAAAGCTCATTGCAGGTGTCCTCTCCTATTAGAAGCCTTAATAATAAATTAATAATGCCCAACATGTATATAGCAAATCAAGGTTTCACATATACACACACTCACTCATACAAATGTATATGTATATATTATGCATGTATATATACAGATAAGCATATACATAAATGCATGCTTTAAATATACTTAAATACAGTCTGTGCATAAAGTATAGTTATTATATATTATAATATTATATTTTGTATATATTCTATATTTATATATAACATTTAGAAAATATAATTTAAATATTATAATAAATTTAAATATATATAATATATAAAATAGCATTATCTATATGTAATGAGAGGCATCCTAGGAGGATAATTATTACATATAAATGAGTATGTATTATATGATGTTATATGTGTATATAATAGCACTTGCCTCCCAGAGTTTATTAATCAAATGAGAATACACATACATAATATCCACACATATACATAAATCTGTACACATAGACATGCATACATGTATAGATATAAAACCTCAATTAAACCTCACAACCACCCTGAGAGGCAGAGACTATTGTTACCCCTCTTTCACAGATAATTAAACTGAAGCTGAAAGAGGTTGCTCTAAACTACTTGCTCAACTTCTTACAGCTAGTCAGTATCTGGGGCAAGATTCACACTCAGTTCTTACTTCAAATGGACCACTTTCCCTCACTGCCCTCCTTTTCTCAATGCCCTTAGTTGACAACCTTAGTTGGTTACCTTGCTTTTATTTGCTACTGTGTACCAGCTGTATCATACTAGTCCCTAGATACCCTCTTATTACTTCTTCAACTTCCCCAATCCCCAGTAAGCTTCTGGACATGGAAATTTCTTTGTTCTGATTTTTATATTCTAGGTCTAAGTCCAATATCTTGCATGTGGTAGGAAATTAGATGAATTAATGTGGTAAATTGAATTGAATGTGACCCTTGGCTAGTGATTTAACCTCTATGTTCTGTTTTTCTCTCTATTAAATAGGCATTTAGGTCAATAAATATTTGTGGAATTCCTGCCCAGATCTAAGCATGTGGTTTGGTGCTATGGAGGAATAATAGAAAATCTAAAACTTAATACTTTCCTTCCTTTCAAGAGCTAATAGTCTCTTTGGGAAAATAAAACTAGTGCTCAGAAAAGTGTTATGTAGAAATAAATCCACATAAATCATCAGCATTTTATATATTACCAACAAAGTCCAACAGCAAGAGATACAAAGAGAAAATCCATTTAAAATAACTGCTCATAATATAAAATATTTGGGAGTCTACCTGCCAAGGCAAAGTTAGGAACTAGATGAACACAACAACAAAACACTTTCCACATAAATAATCAACTGGAAAAATATCAAGTGCTCTTGGATAGGCTGAACAAATATAATAACAATGACAATAATACCTAAATTAATCTACTTACTCAGTGCCATACCAATCAAACTCCCAATAAATTATTTTATAGATCTAGAAAAAATAATAACAAAGTTCATCTGGAAGAACAAAAGGTCAAGAATTTCAAAAGAATTAATGGGAAAAAATGCAAATGAAGGTGGCCTAGCTGTGCCAGACCTAAAATTATATTACAAGGCAGTAGTCATCAAAACCATTTGCTACTGGCTAAGAAACAGAGTAGTTGATGAGTGGAATAGGTTAGGATCACAGGACAAAATAGGCAGTAACTATAGCACTCTAATGTTTGACAAACCCAAAGCCCCAGGTTTTGGGATAAAAACTCACTATTTGACAAAAACTGCTAGGAAAATTGGAAACTAGCATGGCAAAAAGTAGGCACTGACCCACACCTATACCATATATCAAGATAAGGTCAAAATGGGTTCGTGATTTAGACATAAAGGGTGATATCATAAGCAAATTAGAAGAACAAATGATAGTTTATCTCTCAGACCTGTAGAGAAGGAAGGAATTTGTGGCCAAAGAAGAAATAGAGTTCATTACTGAACATAAAATAAATAATTTTGATTGTATTATATTTAAAAGTTTTTATACAAACAAAACTAATGCAGACAAGATTAGAAGGGAAGCAATAAACTGGGAAAACATTTTTACACTTAAGGGTTCTGATAAAGGCCTCATTTCTAAAATATATCGAGAACTTGACTCAAATTTACAAGAAATCAAGCCATTCTCCAATTGATAAATGGTCAAAGGATATGAACAGACAATTTTCAGTTGAAGAAATTGGAAAAGGTGCTTTAAATTACTATTGATTAGGGAAATACAAATTAAGACAACTCTGATGCAACCATTCTGGGAGAAGTATGAACTATGCCCAAAGGGCTGTAAAACTGTTCATACCCTTTGATCCAGCAGTGTTTCTACTGGGCTTATATCTCAAAGAGATCTTAAAGGAAGGAAAGGGACTCGCATGTACAAAAATGTTTGTAGTGGCAATAAAGTGGAAACTGAGTGGATGCCCCTCAATTGGAGAATGGCTGAATAAGTTATTGTATATGAATATTATGGAATATTATTGTTCTGTAAGAAATGACCAGCAGGATGATATTAGAGAGGCCTGGAGAGACTTACATGAACTGATGCTGGGTGAAGTGAGTAGAACTAGGAAATCATTGTACACAGCAACAAGATTATATGATGATCAGTTCTGATAGATGTGGCTCTTTTCAACAGTGAGATGATTGAGCCTAGTTCCAATGATCTTGTGATGAAGAGAGCTGCCTATGCCCAAAGAGAAGAATGAGTGTGGATCACAACATAGCATTTTCACTCTTTTTGTTGTTGTTTACTTGCATTTTATTTTCTTTCTCATTTTTTTCTTTTTGATTTTATTTTTCTTATGCAACAAGATAATTGTATAAATATGTATGTATATATTGGATTTAACATATATTGGATTTCCTTCTAGGGGAGAGAGTGAGAAAAGGGAGGGAAATTGGAACACAAAGTTTTGCAAGGATTAATATTGAAAAATTATCCATGCATATGTTTTGAAAATAAAAAGCTTTCATAAAAAAAAAAAAGAAAGAAAAAGAAAAGTGTTGAGTGGTTGAGAATCTCCAGTCTGACTTCCAGAGATGGTGCTCTGCAAAGACAAGTGTTAAATAATTTATTTTCCATTCACTTATTCTTTTGAACTCTGTATGTATATCCTTAAAATAAAACCTGCAGTAAATGTAATGTCTGAAACAGATCAGAGTTTCCCTTGTGTCCAGATGTTACTAAGGAGAATAAGTAGAAATAAAAGAAAACCTCTAAAATGGGGAGAATGCTTTTCTGAGACTGTCAGTGAGAACTGGAATCTCTCAAAATCAGCCAGTATTCTTGTCTCCATCGTAGCCCTCTGGCCGGAATGAAGGAGCCAGAATTCCAGGGGAGTTTCTGTTATGTGTGTTTCCAGATAATTGCATCTAAAGTTCCAGGAGGGGCCAGACTAGGCTCACAGCTGTGGCCAGGAAGAAAAACCTTATTCTTATTCATGCAAGGTCTCCACCTTCTCTACAGAGTTTAAGGAATGGGGTCCTACTATAGGTTGTTTAGCCTAATACAATGAAAGAAACAGTCAAACAGGCCTTTTTATACAAGCCCAATCCCCTCAAAGAAAAGTCTGGTTGATACTCTCCACCCAGCTTGAAATATTCATAATTGCCTCCTGGAGAGCTGCCTATCCTCCAACTAGCTCATCTCTTTATTTCCACTAGCACCATTCTCTCTGTTTAAAATCACTTGGGTTTAGGATGAAGACATAAGGATGAATGCCCTCCCCCCCCCCCAATTCACTTTTGCCTAAGACCCACCCAACTGTAAATTAATCCACACTGAGTTACTACTCATTTTTTGTTTTTTTTTTTTATTATAATTCAATTTACTTTCTTAACTCACATTTTAAGTATTTTAACCTATCTTTTATAATATTTTTATTTTAACCTATCGTTTATAATACTTGTGTATTCGATTTAATTTAAACTCACAATTTTAGTACTTTTTATTAATATTCAATTTTATTTTTAACCCACAGTTTTTTGTATTTTTGTTACAATTGTTACAATTCAGTATAGTTTTGTAACTCACACTTCAGGTATTTTTAAAAATGTACTAGTCAATTTTAAGTTTTAATCCACGATTTTGGCAGAAGCACTGCTAATTAGTTGTTTCCCTGGGCAGAAGGTAGCATTCTAGGATTACAGATTGAGAGTTACAAGGGACTGGAGAATTTTTTTGGTGCAACTTCCCTGGTTCTCCAGAAGAGCAAAATGAAAGTTGGAAAGCTAGCTTGGTTGTGACTTCCCCAGGGACACACTGGTAGTAAGTGTCTGAAGCAGTACTTGAATACTGTTCCCTTGACTGTAAAACCAGAACTCTTCTCACTACATTAAACTGGGATCTGGACTGTTTTGAGGAGGTTACCCCATCACCAGAATATGTCATTAACATTTACATGAGCATTTAGTATAAAGAATATGTCAAATAAAAACTGATATTTATCTAGTACTTTAAATATACAGAGTGTTCTCAAAGACTCAGCATCTTTCTATTAGAACTTAGAATGGTCTTAAGACTTTTTAGGGACCTAAATATAGGGATTCTATAATATTCCAGCAAGCAACCCTATGAAGTAATGAAAACAAAAGTTTAAGGTATTTGCCCATGATGATATAGCTAGTAAGCAACCATCAGAAGCAAAATTTTAACCCAGATCTTCTAGACTTGACAGCTCAAGTGCCCCATCCACTGAGCCTTGTGGTTTCCAAATGAGAACTCTCCAGTTATGGCATTTTGACTATTTAACTAAAGTTTTCCACATAGGGGATGCAATTTTCTCTTTTTGGACTGATGGGTATTATTCATTTTCTGGTGTTTCCTGGAGGTGGTGGGGGAAGGGCAGGGGATAATGATGGGAATGAAGACCTAAGAAGAAGGGAAAAGGGAGGGCATGTGGGCAGTCGATCTTAGAGAAATGGGGAGGGGGGAAAATTTGTGTAACAATGTGCCTTTGTGAAGCACCCAGGCTTCTGTTGATGGTGCTGAAAGTTATCAGAAAGACAGCCCAGGGGTGAAGTGACCCGATCATTCTTTAGCTCCAGATCGCCCTCTCCTGACAGCTTAAAAATAAGAATCCTGATTCCTTGACTTGGTCCAAAGAAAAGGGAAAAAAATCTCAGGGGCCAGGGTGGGGTAGAGGATGTGATGGGAGCTGAGGTCCAGAGTTCACAGTCACTGCCTCTCAGCAGCAGGATTTAAGACTTTGTGGGTAAAGAAGGAAGCTGTGGCTGCCAGGGATCATTCTGGACCCAGACTTCCTCCAGAAAGATCCTCTCAGTCTGAGACTTGATTCCCATGGATATCTAATTTCTTAACTAATGGTTTCCCTTTTACTTTTCATCTTTAAAAAAAAAAAAAAAAAAGTTCTCAATCTGAGCTTCTTTAAAAATATAACTTTGATTTCACTATAGTTGTTTTCCTTTGTAATTTTATGTATTTTACACCATGTTTTAAAAACATAATTCTGATCGCCAAAGGGGTCCTCCATATAAGAAAGATTAAGAACCTTGTTCTGAAGGAAGACTGTGTGAAACCAGGGAAGCAATGTGAAGAGTCAGCTCAGGATGGGAAATGTTGGCAGGTAGATGGAGCAGGATGCTTTAGCCAAGTTTCTGTCTAGCTCCATGTCTCTCTCTCACCCCCCTCTCCTCTCCACCCTTCTCTCTACTTTTTCTGTGTCCTCCTCAAGGACAGTGCTGGAATATTTTTTCTCTAGCAAGAGAACTCTCACCCTCAAGGCTGTGGAGTCAGCCATTTTCACTAGCCTTATTTCCCGCCCCCCCCTTCCCACCCACCCCCAACACACACACTTCTTGCAGTAGGATGAAGTTCATCTGGGTCATTAGTGAGAAGAGGAAAGATTTGTTCCTGGAATAAAAGTTCAAACACAGCAGTTGCCTTAGCCAGCCCTAGGCAGTGACCCATTTCTTTCTCTCCTCCTCCTAGCTTTCCACCTCCTCCTCCTCACCCCCCTACCTTCTCTCCTGCTCTTCCCTTCTCTCCTCCCTCTCTTTCCCTTCTCCTTCCTTCTTTGCTCCTCTTCCTTTCCCTCTTCCACTTTCCCTCCTCCTCATCTTCCTCCTATTATCCTTTCTTCTTTTCTACACCCTTTTCCTCTCCTTTCTCCTCTTCCTTCTCTCCCTCTTCTATCTTTCCTCTTCCTCCCCCTCTTCAATTTTTTTTCTCTCCTCCTTCTGTCTCTTCCCCTTTTCTCCTCGTGCTCCTTGACCTAAAACTAAGATTAGCTAGCTTCCTGGACACACTTTATGTTCGATCCTAGGCAATTCCCAGTGGGGAATAACTAAGCATCTTCCCCATAAAGTTTAGAAAACCTTTCCATTGTGTGTGTGATGTTTAACTTATATTTAATTGCTAGCTGTCTAGGGGAGGGTGGGAGAAAAATATGAAACACAAAGTTTTGCAAGGGTGGATGTTGCAAACTATCTTTGCATGTATTTTGAAAATAAAAAGCTATTACAAAAAATGTGTGTGTAGTGGAGGATGGTGGGAGAAATGAAAAAAATTCTGAGGAGTGTCTTTGAGACACTGGTACTTTATGTGCTGTGAATATGCCTTTTTTTTCCCAGCTAGGAGATAAAATGCTAGGCTTGGACTGATTGAATAAATTGTGGTATATGGATGTATGGAATAACATTGTGGTATAAGAAATGATGAGCAGAAGTAAAACGAGCAGAACCAGGAGATCATTGTATATGTCAATAACAAGACAATACAATGATCAATTCTGATGGACATGGCTCTCTTCAACATTGAATTGATTCAGACCAGTTCCAATTATTCAGTAATGAAGAAAGCCATCTATACCCAGGGAGAGGACTGTGGGAACTGAGTGTGGACCACAACATAGCATTATCGCTTTTTCTATTGTTGTTTGCTTGCATTTTTGTTTTTCTTCTCAGGTTTGTTTTTCTTTCTAGATCTGATTTTTCTTGTGCAGCAAGATAACTGTATGGATATGTATACATATATTGGATTTAACACAAATTTTAACATGTATTGGAATATCTGCCATCTAGGGGAGGGGGTAAGGGGAAGGAAGGGAAAATTTGTAACAGAAGGTTTTGCAAGGGTCAGTGTTGAAAAATTACCCATAAATATGTTTTGTAAATAAAAGCCATAATTTTAAAAAATAATAAATAAATAAAAGGAAAAAAAAAAAGAAATGATGAGCAGGCAGATTTCAGAAAACCTTAAGAGACTTGAAAGAACCAATGCTGAGTGAGGTGAGCAGAACAAGGAAAATATTGTACACAATCACAGCAGCATAGTGTGATGATCAACTTTGATAGAATTAGTTCTTCTCAACAATACAATGATCCAAGTCAATTCTAAGTCTCATGATGAAAATGCTATCCAAATCCAGAGAATGAACAGTAGAGTCTGAATGCAAATTGAAGCATACTATTTTTACTCCCCCTGCCCTTTTCTTGTGGTTTTACTTTTTTGTTCTGATTCTTCTTTTACAACATGACTAATATGGCAATATATTTAACAAGATTGAACAAGTAATATGTAATATGTTTATATTACAGAGCTTGCTGTCTTAGGGAGGAGGAGGGAAGGGAAGGAGAAAAAAATGGGGAACTCAAAAACTTATAAAAGTGAATGCAGAAAACTATCTTTACATGTAATTGTCCCCCCAACAAAAATGAAAAAAATATCAGAGACAAAAAAGCCTAAATAGTTTATATTTTTTAAAAAATATAAAATAAAATGCTAGGCCTAGAGTCAGAAAAACTTGAGTTCAAATATACCCTATGCCATTTACTAGCTGTGTAACCTTGTGTGAACAAATCAAAACCTTTGTTAGCCTCATTTTTTTCAACTATAAAATGGGATCAATAACAGCACCTATCTTGAAGGTTTGTTCTAAGGATCAAATGAAATAATATATGTTAAGCACTTGGTGTAGTGCCTAGCATCTAGTAGTTTCTATAGAAATACTTTTGCTTCCCACCTTTCCCCAATCCTCACACCCCCTATAAGGTCAGGTTTTTTTCTGAGCTGACAGAAATGGGCTTCAATCTATCAAATAAGCATTTATTAAAAAGCTACTTACTTAGGCACTATTCTAGATTGGGAATACATAGACAGAAGTAAAAACAATTTCTGCTTTCAAGGAGCTTACATTACATAGCTTTAAAGCTGGAAGGGAGCTCAGGAATCAAATTCTCCTCTCTTCCCATTTTATGGAATAGGAAACTGAGATTCAGAAATCACATGTATACATATAAATAAACATACATATGTATTTGTGTGTATATATATATATATATATATATATATATATATATATATATATATATATATATCTGTCTCTTTTCACACACAATACAAAGTAGTTTTTCTATGGTAGACAAGAGTGTGCTCAAACTAGCTGGTGAAAGCCAATTGTTAAATTTTCTGTGTGAGCATTTATACATCTCACAAATTGACAAATGTTAAATGCTAAAACCTTGTGTTCCAAAATTTTCTCTTTCTTTCCAAGACAGGGAGCAATCCCATGTAAGTTAAACAAGTACAATTCTTCTAAACATATTCCATATTTGTCATGCTATGCAAGAAAAATCAGATCAAAGGAAAAAAAAACCAAGCAAACAACCAAGAATAATAAAAGATGAAAATACTCTACTTTGATCTATAGTCTCCATAGTTCTCTCTCTGGATGTGAATAATACTTTCCATCACAAGTCTATTTGAATTGCCTTGAAGGATCTATTGTTGAAAAGAGCCAAGTGCATTTTGTTACTATGTACAATGTTCTCTTGATTCTGCTCACTTCATTTAGCATCAGTTCATGTAAGTCTTTTCAGGTTTTTCTGAAATCAGTCCTAATGATTTCTTTATTTTACAGATTGAAGAAATAGATTGAGAGAAGTTATAAATGACTTGGCCACAGTCTTACAGAGCCAAAGGTGTTCAGGAGGACTAAAGCCTCTGGTTTGAGGGCTTACTGAGCCCTTTTCAGGGTTGCTCATCTATCTTTTGAGACAGCTCTCACTTGTGGCTTCCAAGAAGCAGCCTTTCTTTGATAAAATTTTAATGGTAGATAGGTTAAACCAGGTTGAGGGTAACTGACAAACCTGTTGATGAGTTGGAGGGGAAGGTCATCTACCCCCAGCATGTGAAGATTTCCCCTGATAGAAGGTGTGGATAAAAACAATTTGTTCCATTGGCCATGAAGGTGGTTGAAGCAGGTGCGGTGGAGTCCTCAGAGCCTGGTCACATCAAAGACACCAAGGTTATCTACTGCATCCGAGACCAAAAACAGTCATCCTGAATTTTATCTTGCCATTGGACATGGATCACTTTGAAGAGAATGAAGCTGACAACTGGATGTAACTCAGCTTCACTTAAATCCAATTCACACCAGTCAAGACATCACATTAGTCTAGCCTTCTAAAAGGAGGGAGAAAAGAACAAAGCCAAAGTCATAAACTCTTAACAGTATCAAAATTTGAAATCAGGTCTTCTGATCATAAATCCAAGATGATATTACACTGTGTCCAAATGTATTTAATTTTTGCTTCTATAACTTGTTGACTTAACCTGTTGACAACTTAAATTCTTGAGAGGTAGTTTTAACAAGATTTTGGCAGGCTAGAACAGCTGAAGTAGGCAGTACTTTGACACTTTGTTATAGTTTTTTTTACCCTGTCTTCCCAAGATGCTTAGTGTGCTGGGGCACATGGACTCTGGACAGAAAAAACACAAGAGTAGACAGGATTTTCACAAAGGTTACAATACAAAGAAGAAAAGAACAGGAACTCTGTGCTCTTTATGGTACTTCAGCACTGGCTTATATATACCCTTCTAGAGATTTTGGAGTCTTCCAGTTTTCTCCTTCCTTTTTGCCAGGGTGGAATCTTGGGTGAAGTCACCTTACCAGTGTCAGAAACTCTTTATATCTTCCTGATGCTAAGCTTGCAAATTTAATGGACCATGAACTTCTAGAATCAAGAAAAATTGTCACCCTTTTAATTAGGTGAAGAATTTGTGCTTTGTGATAACTTCTTGGTCAATAAAATATGCAACTCAATGCTGAAGATTTCATGTTCCTGAAAGATTAAAAATTTCCCATTCCAGCCTTCTTAGGTTGTTTAAATGGGATATAGAGAGCTGAGCTGTAGTTTGGATAGTCTAGGCCACCTAACACCATTCCTCTTGGAACAGGAAAGTGAGATGCCAGACTTGGGGCACAACATCGAATGTCTTGACTATGATAAATTTCCTTGATAATCAAATGGCCACTGTTTCTGGTATAACCCAAACTTTCCCTGTCCACAGGATCTTTGAAATAGAAATTTGGTGAAGTATTTGTCTTCGAACTGAGCAAACTACCTCGAGTTCTTCAGCTTGAGTGGTCTTGCTCTTGATTTTGAATGGATTTCTGGGAAGAAGTTAACAGTGCAGCTACAGATAGGGGATACCTTGAAACTCTGATAGAACATCTTGAGTGTCATGTGGAATGTTTCTATTTTCTCAACATCTCTCAAATGCAAACTTTTCTCTACTCAATAGCTATCTTAATTCAGGTCCTCCTTCCATCTCACCTGAATTATTGTAATAACCTTTAATTGGTCTTTCTATTTCAAGTCACCCACCACTCTAGTCCATTTACCCACTATTGCTGAAAGAATTCCTTCAATGCAAATCTAAACATGGGCATTTCCCTACTCAATCAATGTCAGTAGCTTCCCATTCATTCTAGAATAAAACAAAATCCTCTGCTTAGTTTTTAATGTCCTTTCCAAACTGGTCTCAACCTACCTTTTCAGCCTCATAGAACATTACTCCCCTTCCTGCACTCGGTAACCAATATGACCTACTCTCTGCTCCTCACTCATGACACTCCCATCTCCCATTTCTGTGACTCCCAATGCAGGCGCCCTCCAATACCTGAAATGCTATTAATCCTTTTTGTTGTTGTTCAGTTGATTTTTTGTAATTACATTTAGGATTTTCTTGGCAAAGATACTGAAGTGCTTTGTCATTACCTTTTCTAATTTGTTTTACAGATGAGGAAACAGAGGCAAACAGAGTTAAGTGACTTGCCTAGGGTCATATAGCTAGTAAGTATGTGAGATTGAATTTGAACTAAGGTCCAGTGTTCTAGCCACTGAGCCCCTCTTCTTCACCCTCCTCTTCTTTAAGTATAAAACTATATATAGTGTGTGTGTGTGTGTATATACATACTACATATATATATATATATATATATATATATATATATATATATATATGTATATAGTTTTTACACATACAAAACTTGTATGGAAGTACAAGGTACTTCCATATCTTCCAGAAGAAGCTTTTCATGATCCCTCTTAACTGCTAGTGCCCTCCCTCCCAAACTATCTTATATTTAATTACTTTGTACATATGTATACATATATAAATATACATTTAATAATATATGCATTCATTAACTTTATATTTACATGTATACTTTATATATATACTGTATATAACTATGTTTATATAGTATATCATACTGTATATATTTTTACATGTACATGTCTCTCCTATTAGAATGCAAGCTTATCAGAAATGGGATCTTTTAATTCTTCATACTTATATTCCAGATGCCTAAATATCAGAGGCATATACACACTTGATATACACATTCTGGTTGGTTGAGATAGTGGAATTGATTGGATTGGGAACTGAAAAGTTTTGCCCTGAGTTCTAGCTAGAAAGAAAGCCTTCGGGCAGATGAGTAAAAATGCCTTATTTTCCATCCTTCCAGAAGACATTTCCCCCATTTGCTAGACAATCCCTTTACTTACTTCCCCTTTCTTGGCTGCTCTGCAAAGCAACAGGGATGGAGGAAGGAGGGCTGGATTTCTGGTTTCCTGTTTTGTGTCTTTTCCATTTCAATTTTAATAAAACTTGATAGTCATCCAGTATTGTGCAGGCTTTGTTATTGAAAGCACACCCACAGAGAGGATTCCTTTTTAAAGATATAGGCAGCTTTCCCCCTCAGCAGCAGCTGAGATTGAGGATCAGAGCTGAAGAAAGAGACAGTGTTGTTTCCATAACATTGCAGAGTGCCCATTAGTCCAGATCATACACAAGACACAAAGAGGAGGACTCACATTACGTGAGCCAGAAAGTCTATGAAAGAAACAGATGTTTTGTTCTGAGAACATCTTAGAAGCAACGGGCCCCCTTCCGCCCAGATGCCTGAAAGAGCAGCATAATGGATGGGGCTGGGGGAACAGCTTTGTGCTGTTTGGAACTGGAGGGCTTCTCTTGCACATGCAGCAGACTCAGCAAGGTCATAGGCAGCAGGCTATCATTGTCCCTGGAGTTAGGGAGAAAAATAGAACCACAGATTTAGAGCCGGAAGGTCCTTTGGAGAGCATCTAGCCCACTCCCACCCCCGCACTCCCTGCCCTCTGTTTTTACAGAAGAGGAAACTGAAGGTCAACAAAGTGAGTTAATTCAGCTACTAAATATCAGGGGCAGGATTTCTAGATTCCAAGGTTCGCCCTCAGCCTCCTGCCATTGCTCACACGCTCCCCCTGGTGGCTACAGAAATAAATGCTTTTTTGTGATTCTTTAGCAAGGGCTTAGTTTCAAACGGGAGGAACTGCCAACGAGTGGGGGAAAGGGAAATAAAAAACACCCTAAAAGAAACTCCAAGGAAATGAGAATAAACACTGAGACTAACAACAACAGCAACATTTATATAACTTTTTAAAGTTTGCAAAGTACTTTTACAAATATTATTTTCATGTTTATCCTTACAACAATGCAGGAGGTAAGGGCTATTATCCCCATTTCACAGATGAGTAAGTACGGTAAAAGTGAAGATAAAGCGACTTCTTGCTCCGATTGCACAGCTAGTAATGTCTGAGACTAGAACTGAAGTCACTTCTACCTGACTCCAACTATCTAATCCCTTTCCAAGGGATACTGAGCCTATACCCTTTTTATTTGCAACACAGATTCCAAAATCTTATCAATAAACTGAAAAAGTATAATTTCTATACTTAGAAGGTACATATCTTCTTATTCTAAGCATTCTTATCAATCAGTCAATAAATGTTTATTAAGTGCCTACTATGTGCCAGAAACTTATCCATACCCTTCCCAAAATTCTCCCCAGCAGATCTTTCCAACCTGAAGGTCTTCAGATCTCTTAATGTTCTGTGAACCGCAGCATGGCTCTTAGCTCTTGAATTATCCATCTTTTATTCCATCTCCGTGGTATGTGACCATCCTCTCTGCTTTTCTCATCATATATTGCCAGGATGATATTTTTTATACACTTCTAGCATTTAAGTCATCACTGGGAAGCTGCAGTCTGTTCTTCCATTTTTTATTGAATTACCCACAATGCTGATTCTGCAGAGGAGTGGTATTTCATGATTCCCATATAACAATACCAGAAGAAGGTTCTAAAGAGATGGGTTTTAGTGTTCAGAGGCAGCTTGGGAATCACTGAAAATTTTGCAATTTGTCATATAAATTCATCTTGCTTTCTTTTTGCTGCTGAGGTCTGGGTTCAGTTGTCTATCTGCAGTATCTATCTGAGACATAAGTCCTAATAATGGATGACTGATTCAGTGAGATAATAGAAATAAAAGTTGAACCCTAAACTTTGGTTAAAAAAAACTGCAAAAATTAATTAGCAGGAGAATGAAGGAAGAATGTCTAGAAAGTATCAAAAAAGCTGGGAATATTAATGAATTACAGGCCCAACATGAGTCAACAGGCATAAGATGACAACCAATGCACTCCTAAATTATATTAATGAGGTATAATAATCAGAACAGAGGAAAAATAGTCTATCCTTAATAGAATATAAATATAGAACACTTTGCATTGACTCATTTTAGGAAGAGATAGCTTGTGAATCCAACACTGATATTTCTCTTATACCAACTAGAGGATATGTGAATTCAAAGCAAAACAGTCAAAAAGATAAATAACAAATAAAATTCTTCTCTCTAAATACTACACTTCCTTTCCTCACCTCTCTCCTAATACACTATGAGACTTGTAGAGAATGAATTTATGTACAAGATTTTGCAAGGGCGAATGCTGAAAATTATCCATGCATATATTTTGAAAACAAAAAGCTTTAATTAAAAAAAAAATCTGTCCAGTATCACTCAGTAGAAACGCTCTGGCTTAGCTCCAAATTATCTTTATCAATCCTTTGCTTTTGTATCAGCTGCCAGTACTAGAATTCTGTCTACTATTTGCCTTGGGATGAGAAAATTCTTTTCAATTCCTTCAACTCCCATCATGACCCTTTCAGGCTATATAAATCACTCTTTGAGTTTCATTTAGTAAGACTGAAAGCAACTGGTGAATTTTTGTCATCAATAAAATCACTATCTTTGCTAAACACAAAGATTTCTATCCATATTTTGGTGGTTTGCGTGATAAAGATTATCTATTCCTGGGATACATCCAGGTAAACTTAAATTTCCCAAGAAAGTTGTTGATGTCAACAGAAAAGTAGACACTCTGTCTCTGGTATGTTCACACCCTCACAACATTCATTGGAGTGTCAGTATTGATTGGAATTAATCCTGGTCTTTTCAAAATTCTAGCAGGATAATGCAAGCAACAGGCTGGGACTCAATACTTCACATTTTGCCTATCAAAGCAGATCATGTTAGGGATTTACAAGAAAATAGAGGCAGGAAGTTCCAGGAGTTGTTTATCCTTGGAGCTGGATCCTGAGGTATTAGATTTTGCAGACCACAGTAGTGGAAGAATAAGTTAGAACTGGAATTTAGCAAGAGAACATGTATTCTCATTGTATGAGGGAGTTATGGATGAGCAACCTACAGAATCCAGCTAATTCCCAATTATTCAGGGAGACATCTAGTCTATGAAGAAAGACCTTAGGAACCATTTCAAAGAAATGCTGGTAAATGGCATTGGTATAGAATCCAGAAGGCCTTATGTATCACTTTAGTTAATAGTGGTATCTAAGAAAAATGGAAAGATATTAATATTTTAAAATTCTCAAACTTAAATCAATAGCCAGTACACTATGCCATAGGTTTAATATGGTAATTATATGCTAGGCAGCCAGTGTTTTTCAGTTCTGGATGTATATAGTGGATTCTATCAAATTCCTTTATCTTAAGAAGACAAGGAAAAGACTATTTTCAACTGTCAAGCTGGAATTTACCAATGTGAGAAATTGAGCAACTTATCTGTTTATAAATGGAACTGGAAGGGAGCCTATTGGTCACTTGTAATTAACTATTGTCTATAGAAAAGTTAGTTGGACTTTCTGATGGGAAAAATGATAGACTGTCACCTAGGTAAAGGCTGAGGAAAAGAGACTATTGAGCAGCTGTATATTCTTTCTTCTTTTCTTTATAATAGCTTTTTATTTATAAAACATATGCATGGGTAATTTTTCAGCATTGACCTTTGCAAAACCTTCTGTTCCAATTTTTCCCCTCCTTCCCCCACCCCCTCCCCTAGATGGCAGGTAGACAATACATGTTAAATATATTAAAGTATATGTTAAATGCAGTATTTGTATAATATTTATATAGCCATCTTGCTGAACAAGAAAAATCGGATTCAGAAATAAGGTAAAAATAACCTGAGAAAGAAAACAAAAATGCAAGCAGACAAAAACAGAAGTGGAAATTCTATGTTGTGGTCAACACTCATTTCCCATAGTTCTTTCGCTGGGTTTAGCTGATTTTCTTCATTACTAAACAATTGAAACTGATTTGGTTCATTTCATTGTTGGAGAGAGCCACATCCATCAGAATTGATCCTCATATAGTATTGTTGTTGAAGTATATAATGCTCTCCTGATTCTGTTCATTTCACTCAGCATCAATTCATGTAAGTGTCTCCAGGCCTTTCTGAAATCATCCTGCTGGTCATTTTTTATAGGACAAGAATATTCCATAACATTCATAAACCACAATTTACTCAGTTATTCTCCAATTGATGGGCATTCAGCATTGGAGAACCAGTTAATGGATATCTATGAATGTATGTAATTAAGTGACTCAGCTCCTCACATTAGAGAATTAACTCCATTAAGCTCACTTCTTCTTTTTTTTAATCTTATCGAAGCTTTAGTTTTTCTGTATGTGTCAAAACAACTTTAATATTCTTTTTTTTTTTTTTCAAATTTTGAATTCCAAATCCTCTTCCACCCTTCCACTTTCTCTCTCATTGAAAAGGCAGGCAATTATGTATGCAAAATATATTTCCATGTTACACACACACACACACACACACACACACACACACACACACAATCCCAAGAAAAACTCTTCCTTACCTAGCATCCTTCAAAGTTCAGCTCAAATCCTACTCTTCAATGAGGCCATCCTCTTTCTGACTAGCTGTAGCATTAACCTCACCATATATTTTGGTCATTGTCTTTACTTAAATGAATATTTCAATTTATAGTGTTTATTATTCTCAAGTAGTTTTATGTTGTAAATATATTTGATCTAACCTCCTTAAGGGCAGGGATTACATGAAGTTCCCCACACAAATGCCCCACACAAAATCTCTCTAAGATATATAATAGATGGCCAATAAATATTTGGTGACTTGAACTGAATTTCTAGATCAATTCCAAGCTAGTGGAGGTTAGAAGGTTAGTGGAGGCATAGTGGCCTGAAGTACTATTGCTAATAGAAATATGTTTATTATTTTTGGTTTATGTAATTATTGATATTGGCTTATTGTCCTTTGGATTTTTAATCTTGCTAAATGAGTAATATGATAAATTATATCTGTTGCTAGAATAGCCAAAAATTTAATGAAAACATTATCCTTGGGAAAAATAAATGAGAGCATAATATACTACTTTGCGTGCAAAAATCTTAAAATAGAATAGATAAGTTAATACAATATCTAGGATATCAAAATCCACTCCTTAAAAAAACCCTTCACATTTGAAAAAAACTTGAAACACAAAATCTTTGAAAAACGAAGGTTGAAAACTATCTTTACATGTATTTGAGGGAAAATTGAGGGAACAAAAGAAACTACATGGAAAAAGCAACTAAACTCTATATGTCCTTTGACTTAATAATGCCATTACTAGGTCGATGTGCAAGAAAAATCAAAGAAAGCAGAAAAGGAATCAAACATACACATTTTTATAGGAGCTCTTTTGCAATAGCAAAGAATTGTGAAAAGGGAAATGCCAATTGGGAATGGCTTAAAAAATTGCTCAGGAAAGTATATGAATAGGATAGAATGTTATTGTATAATAAGAAATGACTGGCAAGACTATTTCAGAGAAACTTGGAGAGACATATGAATGGAGTGAAGTAAAAGGAGCAGAACTAGAAGAACGATTTACAAAATAACAACAATGTAGAGAAAAATAATTCTGAAAGATTTAAGAAATCTGATCAATGAAATGAGCAATCTTTACTCAAGGGTATCTATGATGAAGCAAGTTTATTATCGTTCTATCATTTCAGTCACGTATAACATTTCATTACCTGATTTTGGTTTTTCTTGGCAAAGATATTAAAGTGGTTTGCCATTTCCTTCTCCAGCTCATCTTACAAATGAGGAAACTGTGGCAAACAGGGTTAAGTGACTTGCCCAGAGTCTGAGCTAAGGAATATCTGAGGCCAGATTTGAAACAAAAATGAGTCTTCCTTACGCTAGACCTGACATTCTGTCCACTGCACCATCTAGCTGCCCAAAGTTACCCCCCTTCTAAAAGAAAAACATGTTCAGACTCTATCAGTGTATTGACTGGTTTTGTGTGAATATGTTTATTTGTTACCAGACCAAGGACTGATAGATATTCTCTCTCTCTCTCTCTCTCTCACTCACTCTCTCTCTCTCTCTCTCTCTTTCATTTTTTCCTTTCCTTTCTTTCCTTTCTTTCTTTCTTTCTTTCTTTCTTTCTTTCTTTCTTTCTTTCTTTCTTTCTTTCTTTCTTTCTTTCTTTCTTTCTTTCTTTCTTTCTTTCTTTCTTTCTTTCTTTCTTTCTTTCTTTCTTTCTTTCTTTCTTTCTTTCTTTCTTTCTTTCTTTCTTTCTTTCTTTCTTTCTTTCTTTCTTTCTTTCTTTCTTTCTTTCTTTCTTTCTTTCTTTCTTTTTTCCTGAGGGAATTAGTTAAGTAATTTGCCCAGGGTTACCTAGCTAGGAAGTGTTAAGTGTCTGAGGTCAAATTTGAACTCAGATCCTCCTGACTTCAGGCCTTGTATTCCATCCATTGCATCAACTAGCTGCCCCTTTTCTCTCTGTCTCTCTCTCTCTCTCAACTGGGTGATGATTTTTGCTCCTTCAGAAAAGAAAGAAAAGGATCACTGAAGCACTGAAAAGAAAATGCATGAAAGAGAACAAAAGGAAGTGCATAGAAAAGCAGGGTAGCTTTGAAAGTAATATGAGGAATTTGTCACATGTCTTAAAAAAAGAGCAAGTTATTAGTGGATTCATAAATTGTCATTTTTTTCTTATTTTTACTGTGTATGAAGAAATGATATTTCTTTTTCCTTTTGGTGTTGAATAAGCATGTTTTTTTTAAAAAGTGAAATTTTGTAAAAAGAGAGAGGAGAGAGAGGAAAAAGAAAGGAACTGGGAAGTACTGACAAGTCAAAGATGTGCGCACCAAAGTATTCAAACAAACTCTCTACTACTGAGTCCTTCCCAGATACCATTTCTGGTAGTTACTATATATCACCTGGTTTAAGTGATTCCAAAGAGGGTGACCTGGATTTTTTTGGGTAAAAATTCAGGTTTGACCTATATTCACAATATAGATTGATCTTCTTACTGCAACTTCCAGTAACTGCAGGAAAATTACCTTACTTTGGCATCTCCAGCTGTCAATTAAGCAGCTAACTCTTATGGAAAGTGTAAATGCTGAAAGTTAGATGTGAAGGACTCAGCTGCTAGTATATTAGAGCCAGCTTCTAAGTTGACCCCAATTTGGGGACTTAAAAAAAAAGCTTATTTCTTTCTATTCAACACACAGACACACACAGACACACACACACACACTCTCTCTCTCTCTACTATTATCCTTGGAGTTGAGGGCTTTTTAAAAATTCTTTCAGCTATGATGGCCCAGGAAAAAAAAAACAAACCTCCAAACCATTGCATGTATTTAAAAGCTGCCAGCACAAGCTGGGGTATTTTCCTCTGTACTTGGCAAAGCTGTGGTCACAGTGAACATCCCCTCAGAGGATTCTCTCTCAAATTTAGTAAAAAAGTGGGAAAACTTGACCCCTTTATATAGCACTAGCTTGCCTCTTCTGGAGTCCAGAGGCAGCATATAATATCATCTAGTCTAGTCTCCCCCCACCCCAATTTTATAGGTAAAGGAGTTGGGCCTTAGAAAAGTTAGATAAATTGTTCAAATTCACACAATTAGTTCAAAGGAGAGTCAAAATTCTTGCTGAGAAAATTTCACTGGACAACAAAATTGATATTGAGGAGTAGTTAAACAAGCTGGGTTTCTGGTTTCGAACTATGAAGATGAATGTGAATAGGGATAAATGTCTGCTGATTGAGTCTTAAAAATCAGATACAGAATTGGGGATGAGGCACAAGAGGTCAGGGACACAAAATGTGGTTATGGAGAATTTGTTGAAAGCATTTAGCACTGAAAACTCAATATGAATCATCAATATGACATGGAAGTACCAAGAACAGAATCAAAACCTAAAGCAGTCTGAGGCTGCAGAGAAGTATGGTGTCCAGTGTAAGGGTGTTATGCTGAATTCTATTCTAGTCAGTCCTTTTCTCAGAAGTGATATAGACAAACTGGAGATGATAAGGAAAGATCAGGACCTAAAAACCATGCCAAATGAAGAGTATCTAAGGAGAAAAGAATTAAGGATCATTAATGAGCTACAATATGTTCAAGTGAATGAGACGGTAAGAGAAATTCAGATTGTATCTTATGAAGATGGATTAAAGAAATTGGGAATGTTTAACCTGGAGACAAGAAACAATAATTTATTCCAAACATATAAAACATAATAGGATCATAGCTAGAAAGGAGATTATAGCTAGAAAGTTCCTAGAGGTCATTTAATACAATTCTTTCCTGCCTTATTTTTGCAAGTAAGGAAACAGATCCAGAGAACTTCAATGGCTTGCCCAGATTACTAAATGGTAGAAAGAGAATTTAAACCCAGGAAATTCTCCTAACTCGCTGATGGATTTGAGCCCTGTTGGTTACCATCAAACCCGGTTTAGCCCATCTGCTGAAAGGTTTTATCGGAGTGTGATTACTGTACATGCTACAGCTTCTTGGAGCTATAGGTGAGAGCTGGACAAAGGTGGACACTAATGATAAATGAGCAGCCCTAAAAAGAGTTCAGCATCCTAACACACAACCTTCCTTGAACCACACACGGGTAGAACTAGATGGCTTTTAAAGTTCCTTCTAGCACCTATCTCATTAATAATTCAAGTCTATGAATAAATTCCAAATATTTCCTTTATATTGAATAGTTTACTCCAGCTAATCTTGCAAACGATCCTAATTTCCTCATAGTACTGAGTGTTCAAGGGCTTTCCCATTATCTTTGTCTTCCTTCTTATTTCCTCCAGGTCTCACTGGGTATCTAGCTCCTCATTCAGTATAACTAGTAGTCTGATGCCATCCATTCAGTCATACTCCCTAGGTTCTCAGTAAGGAGATAAGGTGCTGCTAGGGAAATGGAGAAGGTCTGGAGGTGTAGACACTCATCTCCAATCATTGAACAGATCAGGGTGCTGGGGATAGTTGGGTGCTGATCCCTTGAGCCCCATTCTCTCAGGCCAAACTTGTTGGACCAATTAGTCAAAACCTCATCACTATGAACAAGAGGGTGGCTTTCTGCCAGAGTACCTTGGCTCTGTTCATGGACAAAGAGGCCCTGGGAAAGAACAAGCGGGACCAAGGGATGTGTCCCCGCAGGCCCCTCTCCTTCCATTCTCCCAGTTCCCATCAGGCATGCACATGCAGGAACGCACGCACACAGCCTCCCCGGGTGCTCAGGCAGTTAAGAAGCTGGTGGGTTCATTCCAGGGCAGCAGCCTTGGAGGACAGGGGGAGGATAAAGCCTCAGAGATGCACGACCGCACAGGCTCATCACTGAGAAAAACCCAGCTCTGAGGTTCCCAACACTCATTTCGGGGAATTCTTCAAGAAGAGCCTTGCATTTTTAAAAGATCATAAGCTTCTCAATTTGACTATGAGTCAGTTCCTTCCCAGGTGAGACAGGAAAAAGACTTGTTATTGATGAGATATCTCAGGTGGTACGTGTTTGGCAATATTGCATATATGTCGGTTTGTGGGTTACAGATTAGAAGTTGGGACTGGTGAGTGCCCCAGTAAAAAGGTCATGGTGATAGAAACACCATCAATCTCCATTGGAGTTCCTTGCGTCAGGGTGACCCATTTGACTCATGTTAGTTATGGCTCTGGGAGTATTCTACTCCTAGCTTCCTGCCCCTAATGAGGAACCCTTCTCTTCAAAATGAGAATAATAAATTCTATGTAATTATTCATATAATAATGTTACCCTACAGGAATGACATGAAGAAAGTATTTTGTAAAATATACTGCTGGTTTAGACCTGTGATTTCATTGGTATTTGGAGTTCTCAGTAAGGAAAATCCACTTATCATCAATGCAAATCAGCAACTATTCTGTAGGGTATGATATTATCAAGTTGCCTTAAGCACTGAGAAATTAAGTGTCTTACTCAGAGCTACCCAGAAGTCATACAGAGTATATGACAAAGAGGTTACTTGAACTCAAGCGGCCCTGACTCCAAGGCTAGATTTCTATCCACTCTGTTATGTTGCCACTCTTATAAAATGTAATATGGTACAGAAACCTGTTATGGTATTAAATTTCAATTATTCAGATTCCACCCACTCTTCCAGATTGTCAAGATTCTTTTTATTCAGATTCTGTCATCTAACATGTTTTATGTAATTCATATATTTGATAAATATGTCAAGTCTATCGTCAGCTAAGTCACTACTGTAAATATTGAAAAGAATAGGGTCAAGAATAGAGCTGGGAGCATGCTGATAGTGATTCAAAGTATTAATTACACCAATGTATTAATTAATGCTCTTTGACATCAGGCAAACAACCAATTCCAAGTCCATTTGGATCGTAGGCTGTATGTGTGATTGGTGGGTCACCCATATAACCCTTGGGGTGCTGCTTTACCAGTAACAGTCCAAATCTTTCATGGACTGCTTTTCTTAAACTCACAAGAAGGCTGGATGGCTTTATTAAACCAACAAAGGAATGTAATATGCAATTTGTCCACCAGATGGAGATCCACCACACTCATCAGCATAGAAGTCTGGTCCACTCAAATGGGAAGGAAGGATTCCTGCTCAATCCCACCAAATCCCCCATCTAAGTGGCAAGTAGTTTAAACAAACAAACAAAAACCTAGTCAAATTGTGACTTTCTGCAAGAGACACACTGGTGCTGGGTGGGGACTTGTCTGCTTCCCCACTTGGCTAGCAGGAAGTCTTCAGTTTCAAGAACAAAAGGAAAAGGCAAAAATGGGCAGAGAAATACCTGCATATTAACTCTTTCTATCTCCTTCTCATCCTGCTGTGAGTGGTAGGCTTTGTGCAATTCTATTGTCCCAGCAAGAGGGTGAGAATCAGAAGGAATCGTGACTCTTTACTAGAAGCTCAGTTGACACTCCTTACCATTACCTAGTACCTGGAATAATAAACCATTCAAAAGAGAATAACAGATCCAATTATCTCTATTTAGATAATTCCCAAATCTGTATATCTAATCTTAGTCTTTCTCCTAAATTCTAGTCCCGTATTTCAGACTCAATGTTCCATAGGCATTTCAAACTTAACAGTCCCAAATAGAGCTCATTTATACTCTCCTTCCCCAACAAACTCATCTTTATCTTCAACTATTATTGTTTTTTTCCTTTTCTTTATTTTCAACATTTACTTTTATAAGATTTTGATTTCTATTTTTTCCTCACTCTCTTTCCTCCTCCCCCCCAGATGGCAAGTGCTCTGATATAAGTGATACATGTACAATCATATTAAACATAGTTCCATATTAGTCATGTTGTGAAAGAATTATCAGAACAAAAGGGGAAAAAAAACACATGAAAGAAAACACACATACACACCAAGTCTTCATTCAGACTCCATAGTTTTCTCTGGATGTGGATAGCATTTTCCATCATCGGTCCTTTGAAATTGTCTTGGATTACCACATTGCTAAGAAGAGCTAAGTCTTTCATAGCTTATCATCACATAATCTTGCTGTTATTGTGCACAATATTCTCCTGGTTCTGCTCACTTCATGTAAGTCTTTCCAGGCTTTTCTGAAATCTGCCTGTTTATCATTTCTTACCCAACAATAGTATTCCATTACATTCATATGCCACAATTTGTTCAGTCATTCCCTGTTAAGGACCATGCCTAAGTGAAGGGACAAGTCAATTCTCCGAGAGCCTCCACAGCTGTGGATCATAACATCTGAAGGAGTTTCAAAGCAGCCTTTGATGATGACACACGTGTTGTGGACTGGGAATGAATAATTTGGAAACAGAGGGAAGAGGAGAGAAGTCAGACAACACAACTGCCTCTCAGTCTTTTTGTATCATCATCATCCTCTCACATGAAGAGACCCATTCTACAGGTCTGAGTTAGACCTCTAGCAGCCTCTAGCAGCTCCCTTATCACAGCAATTCCCCACTTGATGGGCATCCCCTTGATTTCCAATTCTTTGCCACTATAATAAACTATTACTGTTGAAGATAGCAACCTGGACTCTAACACTTTTTTATTTTAAAAATAAATAGTATTTCATTTTTCTAAATACATGCAAAGATGGTTTTCAACATTCACCTTTGCAAAACCTTGTTCTAAATTTTGCTCCCTTCCTCCCTCCTCAAGGCAGCGAGCAATCTGATATAGATTAAACATGTCCAATTCTCCTAAACATATTTCCATATTTGTGTGACACCTTTTTGTGATGGTTGTCTCACCAGGAGTAAGCTCATCAGGATGGTAAATAATGTTTAATAACCAGCTTTTTTTTTTTTTTTCCCTGAAGCAATTGGGGTTAAGTGACTTGCCCAGAGTCACACAGCTTTTTAAGTATTATTAAGTATTAAGTGTCTGAGACCATATTTGAACTCAGGTCCTCCTGACTTTAGGGCTAGTGCTCTACCCACTGTGCCAACTAGCTGCCCCTATAACCAATTTTCTTAAACAAAACCAAAAATGAAAAAAAAAGAAAAAAAGAAAAAAAAACCCAGAACCAAAAATAAACCCACAACATATTTTAAATTGTAACCTTTTTTTTCTCCCTCTTTCTTAAATCTAGACAATTAAGCCCCGATTTTAGCATTTGCTAATTTTCAAAGTATAAATGCTCTCATTGAAAATTTAGCCCTGCAGCCCTCTTTGTGGTGACCAGAAACTGGAAACTGAGTGGATGGCCATCAATTAGAGAATGGCTGAATAAATTGTGGTATATGAATATTATGGAATATTATTGTTCTGTGAGAAATGACCCAGCAGGATGATTTCAGAAATTTCAGCCTGGAGAGACTGACATGAACTGATGCTGAGTGAAATGAGCAAGACCAGGAGATCATTATACACTTCAACAACAATACTGTATGGTGATCAATTCTGATGGTCGTGGCTCTCTTCAACAATGAGATGAACCAAATCAGTTCCAATAGAGCAGTAATGAACTGAACCAGCTACACCCAGGGAAAGAACTCTGGGAGATGACTATGAACCACTACATAGAATTCCCAATCCCTCTATTTTTGTCCACCTGCATTTTGGATTTCCTTCATAGGCTAATTGAACACTATTTCAAAGTCCGATTCTTTTTGTTCAGCAAAACAACTGTTTGGACATGTATACATATATTATATTTAATTTATACTCTAACATATTTAACATGTATTGGTCGACCTGCCATCTGGGGAGGGGAAAAATTAGAACAAAAGGTTTGGCAATTGTCAATGTTGTAAAAATACCCATGCATATATCTGGTAAATAAAAACTATTAAAATTAAAAAAAAAAAAGAAAAAGAAAATTTATCCCTGGCACAGTATTGCCTACCTGAGCTGGTTTCAGTAGGCTACATCCTACATAGTCAATTAGAAGACAATGAGGAGCAATGACTTACTTAGGGTCACAAAGCTACTAAGTATCTGAGACTGAATTTGAACTCAGGTCCTTCTGACTCCAATGCTAGTGCTCTATTTACTGAGCCACTTAGCTGCTCTCATGATGTCTCTTGAAATCTCCCTCAATTAATTGTCACTTGTAAAGGTCCAGTCGTCTTCCAGACTGCTGTCTCAACTTAATCTCCCAGCCTAGACTCTCCTTCCAGACCACCGTCTAAACTCAATCTCCCATTCAGACTGTTCTCCAGGCCCAATGTTGCCTCTTTTATCCTCTCAGAGAATGGGCCTGTGAGAACTCCTACAGCCAATGAACTTGCTCCTTTTAAAGAAGTAAGCTCCCTCAAATATACAAACTCCTCCTCAGAAGTCCAAAGGTGTAAACTCCCCCTAAAGGCCGGAACTAAAGGTGTGAATTCTGAGCTAGAGAATTGTTTAGACAACCTGAGTTATCACCTTGCAATCCTAACAGTCACCAATCTAGTTTAAGCCTTTATTATGTCTTACTTGGACCATTGCAATTGGCACTTGAGTTGTCCCCTCTAGAGAGAGAAGTATCTCCATGGAAAGGGGGAAGGAGACCACAATCTCCACCATGAACTGGAGAGAAAGAACTCATCTGAGTCTTCTCCCTCAGATGTTACTAGTTGTGTAACTTCCCCCAGCCTCAGTTTTCTTACCTGTAACATTCAGATAGTAACAACACTTACTTCACAGGGTTATTATAAGGACTGGATCAGATAATGTATATAGAGTTTTTCAAGGCTTAAAACACTATATACATCCGAGCTATTATTGTTGTTAGAACTTATGTAGCAAAATCCTAAAGAAGAAAGGGGTGAAATCCAAACTCCTCTGTTTATCCTTCAAAAGACTCTTTAGCATCTGGATCCTACATAAATTTTTGGCCACGTTACATATCACTTACTTCATATACTGCATGATCTAGCCCCTATGGGTTATGGCAAACAGGCTGAAGGGCGGAGACAGAGTGTGAGCTTTTGCTTTTACTGTAGTCCAGCCCTCCAACTGTCTGGGGGACAGGGAACTGGCCCCCTATTTAAAAAGTTTGAGGACCACTGCTCCAGCCCCTATCTTTTAAACTGTGGGTCAAAATCCCATACAGAATCTTGTAACTGAATTGGGGGCTCATGTAATTGTGATTTATTATCAGTAAATGTTTGATCTTATGCCTCTTTATATGCCTTTACACCCAGGGATGTAAACATTTCTCAGGCAAGTCAGGTTGTAAGTTGAAAAAATTTAGTGAACGGTCTTTGATTCTCACAGGGATATTTCATTTCCATTTTCTGCCTGTGCACAAGCTGTCCCACACTTAGAACCCCTCATTTTCTTAAGAGTTCAGCTTAAGCACCATCTTCTACAAGACACTTTCCTGATCCTTCAGTTGTTAGAACCTTCCCCTGTTTCAATACACTACCTTTTAAAAATTTGTGTATATGATTATAGTTTTACATATTGTCTCTTTATAGAATGAAGCTTGCAGACAGAGCCAGTTTTTTTTGTCTTTGTATTCCCAGTGCCTGGCACATAGTAGGTGTATAATAATAATGCAACATTTAGGTGGCACAGTGGATGGAATGCTGGGTCTAGAGTCAGCAAGGCCCGAGTTCAAATGTGATCTCAGACAGTTACCAGCTGTTTCTCTCTGGTCAAGTCACTTAACTCTGTTTGCCTCAGTTTCCTTATTTGTAAAAGAGCGAGAGGGGGGGGCAGCTAGGGGGCGCAGTGGATAGAGCACCAGCCCTGAATTCAGGAGGACCCAAGTTCAAATCTGGTCTCAGACACTTAACACTTCCCAGCTGTGTGACCTGGGCAAGTCACTTAACCCCAGCCTCAGGGGAAAAAAAAAGTCACTTAACCCTGTCTGCCTCAGTTTCCTCATCTGCAAAATCAGTGGAGAAGGAAATGGCAAACCCTTGTAGTATCTATACCAAGAAAATCCCAAATGGGTCGTGAAGAATCAGATGATTCTAGAAAGTGACTGAATAGCAACAATATAATAAAAATAATAACAATTTTCATATAGCCCTTCCTATGTTCCAGGGACTGTGCTGGATCCTCACAAGAACCTTGGGAGGTAGATGATCATTATTATTCCCATTTTATAGATGAAGAAACTGAGGCAGAGATTAATGACTCGCCCAGAGAAAACAAAGCTACTCAGTAAGTGTTTGAGGCTGGATTTGAGGTGTGTTCCTGACTCCCCGTCCAGAGCTCTATGCACAACGTAGCCTAATACTTGATTGGCTTCTGACTTAGGTGTTAAGGAAACTCTGGAAGGCGTTAGATACTTTGCAAAGCATGCTGGGTTTCCATCAGTATCCCGCCCGGGAGTCCTGGGAGTGGCTTAATTGGACTTCTTCTGGACGGAGTAGCGGAAGCAGAAGCCGCGCGGCCTCTCCTGCCGCAGGCTCCGTCCTTGACCTCGCGCCGGGCCCTAGGTGGATCTCCCCAGGCCTGCAGCAGGAGAGTCACCTTTGCCCCGCCCAGCCCCAGAGAAGCAGGAGAGATAAGGGGCGGGAGGGCCGCCTGACCCCGGCCAGCGCGCTCCCCACAGTCCAAAGAAGTAGCTTAGACCCCGCCCGGGGCTCGGCACGCTCGTGCAGTTGCCCCGAGCTCCTGCTCCAGGTTAAAACGAGGTTCTCAGCATCCCCTCCCACGCCCTGAGCGCGGGTCCGGGCGCCTCCGAGCCAGCGGCTCCTAAACAAGGGTGTTTGTTTCCCTTGGACGCCTCTGGCGGCCGCGGGGGCACGCACGCCCACGTGCTCTGGGAAGGTCATGGACTGCCCCGGGTCACACAGGCCGTGGGGCTGGCGCTCGAGTTTTCGCGGCCTCCCCGTTGGCTAAGCGCCAGTCTCCTGAGAGGGGCAGACAGTTCTGGGAAGAGAGCAGAGACCGCTGGGGACCAGGAGTTAGAAAGAGGGAGGGTGTGGCGAGAAAGGGGCGGGCACGAAGTGTGGCGAGAAGGCGTCAAAGACAAGTTGGCCCCGCCTCCCACAAAGGGGGCACCGCCGCCTGGAAGCTCCGCCCCCAACGGCGCCGTCTCTCTGTTCCAGGCGTGGATTGGCTGGCGCTCTTGCGTGCGGACGTTGCGCCGCGGGGTGGGTCTGGAGAGCTGCGTCGCCCCCGCCCCCCTTCCCGGGCTTCTCAGCCGAGTCGCCGTCGCCGCCGTCGCTGCCGCACGCAGCGCCCCTCCCCCTCGTTCTGTGCAGGCCGCGGCCGGGGCCTCCAGTGAATCGCGCGGCCGCTCTCGGGCCCGCGGGAGCCGCCTCGATCAGAAGCCCTGCCTACGTCGGGGAGAAGATGGCGGCTTCGCCCCAGCCCAGCCCGTGGGAACCACTCGTGGCCATGCTCGTGTCGGGGCCGCTGCTCCGGCTCCTCTTGCTCGCCCAGACCGCTCTGTTCCTGCTGCCAGCCGCCACCGCCGCTGCCCGGACGGGCCTCTGTCCCGCGCCCTGCTCCTGCCCTCTCCCGCTGCTCGACTGCAGCCGGAGGAAGCTGCTCCCCGCGCTCGGCTGGAGGGCGCTTTCGGGCCCGCTGCCTCCCGGCGCCACCGGCCTGTGAGTGTGAGGCCCTGGGCGGGGGGATGGCGACGTGGGAGAGGGAACCCTCTGCGTAGGGAGGGGAGGGGGCATCCCTCGGAGAGGAGGGGGGAGGAGACACTCCTGGGACCAGGGAGGGGGCGGGAGGGACACCCTCAAGGAGGTAGGGGAAAGGGCACCTCTTTAGAGAGGAGAAAGAGAGGGGAGCACCACCTTCTAGAAAGGAATAAGCAGGGGAGGGGAGCATTCCCATTGAAAGGGAGAAGGGAACCCCTATGGAGAGAAGGGAGTGGGGAGGACACTCCTCAGGAAGGGAAGCATCCCCATGGAGAGGAGTGGGAGGGGACATTCCCGAGGAGGAGGGGAAGAGGGAAAGAAGGGAGCACCACCTTCTAGAGAGAAATGGGAGGGGAACATCCGGAGGGAGAGGGGGACCCCCATAGAGGAGGAAAAGAACCTTCCTGGGAAACCGGGGGTCTGGCAGGAGGCTAGGATTTGGGAGGAAAGGAACACATGGTTAACAAAAACATTTGGCGGAGGCTATTTTTGCAGAAGTTGTGGTAGAGGCAGGATCCTGGCAGGTTCGGGGGTCACTTGGCCTTTGCCTGGTCTACTTCTGAGTTGAAAGTCTTAACAGAAAGGAGTGGGGTTAGGTTTGTGGTTGTAGTATCCCAGAAACAATTTCAGCCCTCCCCAAAAAGGGTCTGCAGAATGGGGGGCTAGGGTGTGACCTAGATGTAATGAGTGTGAAATAACTGATTCCTTGCCTTTTTTTTTTTTTTTTTGGTTTCCTAGCATAATACAGAGCAAATTGAGGGGGGAAGTATTTGTACTAGTAGTTATTCCTTGGATTGTTGTGGTATATTATTTTCTATACATTTCTCCACTTCCACTCCCTCTTTTAAAATATATCGGATAGAAGTAATAAATACCTTAGTCCAACCTCCTCTTTTTTTTTTTTTTTTGGGTGATAAATAAAAGGTTTATTGTAGGAATTTGGAAGTAAAGCTCAGTTAGAAAGACGCCAGGGCCAGAGGTGGCCGCTGGGCGGGCAGGAACCCTTACATGGCTGGAAGGATACCATGTGTTGGGGGGAAGGGCTCCTGCCCAACCTCCTCTTGACTTTTGCTTTTCTTGCTCCCATAGTTCTTATACATGACTGTGGCATCTGGAGAGCTCATTAACCTGAGTCAGAGAGGTGGTGTTAGGAACAGCAATTAGATATTAAGTGCAGCAATTATGGGCCACTTAAAGTGACTATTAGTATTCAGTTATTTCTTTCCCACTAGTTTTGATTGATTGAATTCTAATTCCAAAGTGGAAGGATAGGCAGTGATCAAAGTTTAAATTCTGGCTTCCAAGAAATAAAAAAATGAGGAACTTGTCTTCTAGTAGAAAATATCCAGATAAAGGGCCTTGCAATTCAGATGTTGCTTGTTATACTTGTAGCAAAGAAAGGAAACAAGCACTTGTTAAATGTTTACTTTGTGGCTGACTCTGTGCTTGTAAACAATTGAAAGCTTCTGGTCACCCTCTTTGCTCTTTCCTTCTGCAAATGAAGATTTTAAATGACCAAAGCATTCCAACTCGTGCAGGGTGTTAGGTTATGCTGTGGTCTTGGGTTTGGTAGTGACACTTCTGGCTTATTTCAGTTGCTATAGACATGCATATATAGTTTAAGAAGAATTATTATTAGCATGGAGCAAAATCCAGTCAGCTTACATTCTTATGTACTGACTAGAGTTTTCTAAGAAGTATTCTTACTGTCCCCTGATTGTGTTGAAGTGATCCCTGGTCCAGTTTCCAAAGCAGCAAGGTTGCATTTAGCCCTAATTGCAATAAATGCATTTTCCTTTTAAAAGTGTTGAGAAAGAAGTTATTAAAAATAGTTTCGTTTGAATTTCATGCTGTATCCAGATTCGATTGTTTATTATATTGGCGGGTCAGGTAACATTAACTTTTTTAAAAAGATGAAATAGACATTTTCATTATGTCAGCCTCTTTGAGAGTAATCTTGTCATTAAAAAGGTGATTGGAATAAAATCTAATAATAGACTCACACTCTTAGAATATAAAAGGGTAGATTTGTATTGGCTTTAATTGAGACTTCTGACATGTTTTTGGTACTTGCTAGATATATAACTATGCAAGTAGATTTTTTAAAAATTAGAATTTGTTAGATGTGTCATATGTGAATTACAGTAGTGATTAGAATTCAGGTATTCATGCTTGTAGCCGCTAAGAGGGACTACAGATCTAAATTCTGTGATTCTGAACAAAGTCTCTAAGAAAAGAATACTCTTTTTTTTAAGTAGTGTATTTGGATAAATGTTCTTATTTAAGCTTTCTTAGAATTTAAGATTATATTTTGCTTTGTGACTGATTTTATATGCAGAATTAAAAATTTTTTAAGGCAAATCTCAGTATTGTTTCTTGTTTCCCCACATTCCTGTTAAGGATAATTGCAAGTTGTTTGCATTTTTGTTGATTTTACAATAATAAGATGGAGACGCTTATAGGAAATATACTGGAAAGAGCACTGGTTTTGGAGTCAAAGGTCCCGAGTTCAAATTCCACTTATGATGCTTATTCCTTGTATTACCCTAAACTTTAAGATTACTTGTGTAATCTTCCTGGACCTTAGGTTCTTCATCTATAAAACAAAAGGTATCAGATAGAGAGTTTATTAGGTCCCTTCCAAAATCAATCCTGTAATCCCCCTCCCCCCATACACACACACACTCTTCATATTTATGTAGCATCTGAGGTTGGGTAAAGACCTTTATTTACCCAAGCTGCTGTGTGATGGCTATTTTATTTTATAAGTGACTATGTCTAGGGAAGATTGTGACTTGCTCGTGCTCACACAGCTAATAGATGATCGATTGAACTCAGGCATTCTATATATAACATATTAAACATTTTATCATAACAGTGACATGAATTTATCATTTTGCCTGCTGCTTTATTTTTACCATTTGAAATGGAGCTGAGATTTCTACAATGTTGATCTCTACCTTTGCAGATTAGTCTTGACAGTTTCTTCTGTACACCTAGAATAAGAATGAGGAATAGTTTTTTTCTTCCAAAGGCTACTTGGATATTTATTCATTCATGGGCCGTACAAAATTATCAACTTGTAGAACTCAGGCAGTGGGAGATTATTCTACTTAGCTTTGAGCTCATCATTGCTTTTGGTTGCCTTAGAAAATGATTTCCAGGGCCTTAATGTGGCCCACAGTTAGATATTCCCCATCTTGATCTAGAGGTTGAAAGACCTTCCCAGTGGCCACATAGCCATTACCAGCTGTTTATTTGAATGGTGGAATTTGAATCCAGGTTTTCAAGGCTCCAAATCTGATTCTAACTATTACATTATTCAATTTCAACTTAGCTGAAGCTATTCATTCGTGATTGTGGAGTCTTCTGGGGTTCTGGTTTTTTTATCCTAGTGATCTACTTACCTGATAAGTGCCTCCTGGTGTAATAGATAAGAGAGGTTGCCTCACACTCAGGAAGATTTTAGGTTCAAGTCCAACCTGTCACATACTAGATACAACCCTAAGCAGCTCTCTAAAATTAATGCATGGGCAGAGGGTGTTTGCCTACTGGGAAATTCCATGTATTGTTTAAATCATATGGCCAGGCCCTATCACAGTCCTTTATGTTGGATGTATCTTTATCTAAGACATTGTTAATATTTTCTTCTTTTTTTTTTCCTTTTGCTGAGGATCACATAGCTAGGAGATGTTAAAGGTCTGAGGCTGAATTTGATCTCAGGTCCTCCTGATTTCAGGGCTGGTACTCTATCTACTGCATCAACTAGCTACCTCCAATATTTTCTTAATGATAATAACTACAGAATTCCAGCTGGGATATGTTGCTAGAGGTGCAAATCTGAATTCAGATCACTATTATTAGGTGGGATTTATTCTTGAGCTCTCCAAAAATCCTAAGCCATCTACCATTAACTTTTGTGATGTATGCATTGGATTCCCATTTTTAAAAAGCAGAACATTCAGCTATTCATTCTGTTCTACCTTTTGTAAGGATACCTTGAGTACAATAGTACTCTCATTTGCAAAGTATTCGGAAATTTTAGAAGGCTGATAAGGGGAATAAACTACTTGACTCCTCTGGTTCACTATTTTATTTTATTTTATTTTTTCTGAAAAATAAACTTCATTTTGGTGCAAAGTTATAGAGAAAAAAGTTAATGAATAAAGTTTAAGAATGTAGTCTGCTGGGGCATCTAGGTGGCACAGTGGATAGAGTACCAGCCCTGAAGTCAGGAGGACCTGAGTTCAAATCTGGCCTCAGATACTTAATACTTTCTTGATGTGTGGCAAGTCACTTAACCCCAATTGCCTCTGCAAAAAAACAAAATAAAAAGAATGTAGCCTGCTGTTAATTATATAAATATGTATGCTTAAATTGGATTTACATATATATATATATTTACCATGTTTAACATATATTGGGGAAAGGAGGGGAAATTGAAACACATGGTTTTGCAAGGGTTAATGTTGAAAAATTATCCTTGCATATCCTTGCATGTTTTGAAAATAAAAAACTTCAATTAAAAAAAAAGAACGTAGCTTACTGCAGCATATGTTCAGTCTTCTATATTAGAATGATCCAGTACTTGGAAAAAAATTCAAATTTAACACATACTTTTTTATTTTTCTACCTATATGTTTGGCAATGGAAATATAAAGCAGACATACACAGAGAATTAATTTAAAAAAATAAAGCATGAAGGGGAGGGTTAAAAAATACAATGAAAAATTTATGGAGAGGTCAGTGAAGTAAGTCTATTAAGTTGACTAAGGAATCTGTGAGAAGGCTTTTAATTTGGTCCAAAGATTAGTTGAAAGAAGTGGTCCACTATACAGGGAAATCCTGCTGCATGATTAATAATTCTTTAATCCTCCATCCTTAGCCCAGGCTTCCTCAAGTCTGGCCATTAATTGTCCCTTGTGAATATTCATAGAGTCATAGTGCTAGGTGTAGAACCTCAGAAGGCATCTAGTTTAAAACCTTCATTTTCCAGAATTTAAAGCTGAGGCCCAGGGAGCTACTTTTAACTCCTGGAATCTTCAGGGCAGAGTTGAAATTTAAAGCCCCAGGTTTTGGTTTACTCCATGGTACTACTTTGCTTCTAGGATTTCATCTCTTCAAACCAGCCTGGGTCCCCAACCAGATTGTTCCCATTCCAAATTCATTTAATTTTCTGCAGCTTCCTTAACTCTTCCTAGTCTTCTATTTCTCTTCCTCCTCCCCCTCAAATTGGGGGTTTGTTTTGTTTGTGTTTTGCTTTTTTTCAGACTTCTGAGGAGAGGGTAGTAGGTTCTGATATCATTCATTTCAAACTTATATTCTACATATCATTCTCTACTCTACCACAATTCAGTTGTTAACATTCCTTGTTTTCTTGTAGGTGCTTGATATTTTTGAATATATCTTCCTGAGAAAATTAGAGGCATTTAGGATAGAATAAAATAATTGATTTGTAAACAAAAATATATGAAGAAAGTTTTATTACATTAATCCACATAGAAATTTTAAGGATAGTCATAGGAAAATCCTCAGAGAAGTCCTTTTCCTATATAATTTCTCATATGTTCCTCATATATATTTTACAGTTCATTTAGCAGATCTTAAATGACTACTATGTGCAAAACTTGAGCCAGCTTAGTATAGTGAATAGGGTGCTAGTCTTAAGGGTCAGGGAGAATTAAGTTCTGCTTCTTGGGCATAATAATGAGGTGGTCACTTAACTCCCATTGCTCCAGTCTGCTCTCCTGAGTTTTTTTTTTTTTTTTTTTTTTTTTTTTTTTTTTTGACATGGACTTTTTGGCAATAGGGCAAAGCCTGTGGATCCCTTTCCAGAATACTATTTTTAAATTGAATAAAATAAAATAGGATTACAAAATCTCAAGTTAATGAAAATATTTCTCTTCTCTCCCTGCCCCCATTTAAGTCCATCAACTCTTTGAAATCTTTTACATGGACCTGTACTTGAGGTGGGGATAGGGTGGGAGTCTGTTGCCCCTGGTTAAGAATCTCATTTAGAGAGTTTTCATATCAGCACATTATAAAATCATAGAATTGATACTATAAGCGATCTTAGAAATCTTCTTCACCCCTTCATGTAGAGATGAGAAAACTAAGGCCTAGAGATGGTGGCTTCCTTAACTGAGGTCAAACCAGGTACCGTGTTTCCCCGATAATAAGACCTATCCTGAAAATAAGACACCCACATACTCTTTAATATTCCGCTAAAATAAGCCCTCCCCCGAAAATAAGCCCTATCGAACTTACTATGAAAACGGTCATCATGGTGATCCCCTGCGCTATATGCTGCGTAGCGGTACCTTCAGTAAGCAGCGCCGCCCTCCCCTCCCGGGTGAAACTCACGTCGCGCTCCGAGCTGCATCCAATCAGAGCTGCAGCAGTGAGCGCGTCATCCTCTTCTTCCCTGGTGATTTGCTTGCTGGCGCTACTGAGAGCAGCGCCGCGGAGTAGAGCTGAGACAGGACCATCTAAAAACTCGGTAAGTTCAGTAAGCGATGGAGAATAAAATAAGCACTCAGGGGGCATGATGGAGGCTAAAAGGGGCATGATGGAGGATAAAAGGGGCATGATGGAGGCTAAAATGGGCATGATGGAGGATAAAAGGGGCATGATGGAGGATAAAATAAGCCCTCCCCTGAAAATAAGCCCTCTGGTGTTTTTTAGTCCCAAAAAAATAATAAGACAGTGTCTTATTATCGGGGAAACACGGTAGTACCAGAGTCAGTATTCAAACTCAGGTCCCCTGACTTAGTCTAGTTCTCTTCCTTCTTCCAAAGTGGACAAAACATTCTGCTAGTCACTAGAGGTAATCAGGGAAAATTTCTGGGGAGTGGGGTTTCTCTAGGATGAGATGTCAAGATGAAAAGACTTCACTCATATCTTAGAGGCAGTGGTGAGTCATTGAAGAGTTTTGAACCAGACATGGTAAGGTTGTACCTTAGAAGAATTATTTGGCAAATGGATGGAATGAAGAAGAGAGACACTAGGAAATTGGAGTAGTCCAAGGAACAGGCATGTATTGGAACAGATTGGAAAGAGAGCTTAGAGATGATGTTATTAACTGTCTCATCCCAATTTTTTTTTTTTTTTTTTTATCATTTTGCAGGTGATGAAATGGATGTGAGGGAGCATGAGTGACATGTCTAAGGCCTCATACTAAATTTATGCTTGTTTTAATAAATAGTTGTGCTTTTAAAAGTTTAGATAGGAAATAAGTACCATCATTTCCATTTTAGCTACCTGTTCTTAATAAAATTTAAATCTGCCCAAGTGATTAAGACCAAGGCCCCCATTGCTGTCTGGTGACATTGTGGAACAGGCATTTAAAAGAAAACCTACAGGATATCTCCCTCCCTCCCTCCCTCCCTCCCTCCCTCCCTCCCTCCCTCCCTCCCTCCCTCCCTCCCTCCCTCCCTCCCTCCCTTCCTTCCTCCCTTCCTCCCTTCCTCCCTTCCTTCCTTCCTTCCTTCCTTCCTTCCTTCCTTCCTTCCTTCCTTCCTTCCTTCCTTCCTTCCTTCCTTCCTTCCTTCCTTCCTTCCTTCCTTCCTTCCTTCCTTCCTTCCTTCCTTCCTTCCTTCCTTCCTTCCTTCCTTCCTTCCTTCCTTCCTTCCTTCCTTCCTTCCTTCCTTCCTTCCTTCCTTCCTTCCTTCCTTCCTTCCTTCCTTCCTTCCTTCCTTCCTCCCTTCCTCCCTTCCTCCCTTCCTCCCTTCCTCCCTTCCTCCCTTCCTCCCTTCCTCCCTTCCTCCCTTCCTCCCTTCCTCCCTTCCTCCCTTCCTCCCTCCCTCCCTCCCCAAAGATTTTGTTATCTTCCATATGGCATGAGGACTCATTCCTTTTGATCTGTTTATAGATGTCTTTGTGATGAAATTGACATTGTGAGGAATAAAATACCAGTTTAATCACCACTTACTCCTTAAAATCAGTTGGAGTCTTAGATTCCAATAAGTAACAAAAATGATGTTAAAAATCCTATAATTGGATTATAGAGATTATTTACATTTACTATTTTTTTGTACACTTTCCCAGTTTATTCTTGATTTTTTCAAAACCATTCAAGTATATTGTATCCTTAGTACTGGCTTATTTTAAACATTAGAATAAACAAATGGCCTGGGCCAAAAACTTACAGGTGGCCACTCAGATCCCCAGAGGTTAGCTTTGGTGCTATTTAAATAGGCATCTAGGTAGTGGTACAGTGGATAGAGCATTGGGTCTGGAATTAAGAAAATGGGAGTTGAAATGTAACTTTAGACACTATTTCCTAGCTGTGTGACCTTGCATACTATTTGCCTACATTTCCTCAATTAAGAAATGGGGATTATAATAGTGCCTTCCTCCAAGGGTGGTTTTTAGTATCAAATGAAAAAATATTTGTAAAGTACTTAGTATAGTGCTTGGCACTTAAGTGCTTAAATAAAGAAAATTTCCTATTCTTCATTCAGTCTGATATGCTAGCTAATCTGAAATATCTTTACAGGTTTGCTATGCTACTAATGAGGATTTTGACCCTTAGGTCTTGTTCTTTGCAAGGTGGACTTGACTGCTTGTGGGAATGAGATGAGGAATCAAGAAAGAGAAATAAGGCCAATAAAGAAAAAAGAGATGTCCAAAGAGGACTGTCCCCTTGCTAGCTGTGATCAACTAATGCCTTATAGCAGTAATCCAGGCTTCTGATATCAGGGCCGTGAAGTATTGTCGACATACTCAAGAAACTCTTCTTACTAATATCAACTTTGTTACATTTATTAAGCACCAATTTGGGGCTAGATGCTTGAGGCAATAAAAAGTTTAAATAAAATGGAGTCCCTTCACTCAAGGTGCTAACAGTGTAAGGAGATTCCCTTTCCTTTCTCTCTCCCCTTCATCTCCTCTCCTCTCTTCCTCTCTCCCTTTCTTTATCCTTTGTTTCTCTATCTTCACTGTGCTCATCTTGTTCTCTCTCTCTCTTGTTTCTCCTGTTGCTTTTCTCCCTCCCTCCCTTCCTTGCTTTTTTTTCTTTCTTTCCTCTGTCTCCCTTCTGTTTCTTCCTGTTTCTATCTTTTATCTGTCTCAATATCTGTTTCTCTTTTCCTTTCTATATATTTGTCTCTTCTGTCTCTCTTTTTCTTTTCCTCTGTCTTTTTTGTCTCTATTATTTTTGGTCTCTCCCTCCCTTTTTCACTCCCTCCCTCCCTCCCTCCTTCCCTCTTTCCCTCCCCCCACTCCTTTCTCTCTTTATCTTTCTCACATACTTTATAGAGCACTTTTAAAGTTTGCAGAGCACTTTACAATATTTTATTTGATCCTCACAACAATCCTACAAAGTAATTGCTATACTATCTCCATTTTAGAGTTAAGAAAATTGAAATGGAGAAAAATAATGTTATAGCAAGTAAATATCTGAGGCAAGATTTGAACTCAGAGCATAATTCAAGCTGCAGCATGCTATTCATGATGCCATCTAGTCCCAAGGCAGTAATTTTTCAGGGCATTGGATTAAAGCATGTGTAGTATTAGGCAAAGTCACTGGCATAACAAAAGTCATTAAAAACTGAAGGGCTGGGTAAAAGCTTCCTAAAAGGAAGGTGGTAGATGGGACTCCAGACAGATGAGTAATATGAGAGAAAAAGTTAATTTTTTTTTTTTTTTTTTTTGAGGCTGGGGTTAAGTGACTTGCCCAGGGTCACACAGCTAGGAAGTATTAAGTGTCTGAGACCAGATTTGAACTCGTGTCCTCCTGAATTCAAGGCTAGTGCTCTATCCACTGCCACCTAGCTGCCCCAAAAGTTAATTTTGAAGGACAGGTTGGGAAGGATAGAGTTTAGACATGTGGGGAGGTGGTATAGGATGAAGATAAGTAGTATTTTTTTTTTTTTTATTCATTTTTCCAAATTATCCCCTCCCTCCACTCCCTGCCCCCCCCCCCCCCCATGGCAGGTAACCCCATACATTTTACATGTGTTACAATATAACCTAGATACAATATATGTGTGTAAATACCATTTTCTTGTTGCACATTAATTATTAGCTTCCGAAGGTATAAGTAACCTGGGTAGATAGACAGTAGTGCTAACAATTTACATTCGCTTCCCAGTGTTCCTTCTCTGGGTATAGTTATTTCTGTCCATCACTGATCAACTGGAAGTGAGTTGGATCTTCTTTATGTTGAAGATATCCACTTCCATCAGAATACATCCTCATACAGTATTGTTGTTGAAGTGTATAGTGATTTTCTGGTTCTGCTCATTTCACTCAGCAGCAGTTGATTTAAGTCTCTCCAAGCCTCTCTGTATTCCTCCTGCTGGTCATTTCTTACAGAGCAATAATATTCCATAACGATAAGTAGTATTTTACTGAAGACGGGTCCTGAATGCCAAGCTAAGGAGTTTATTACCTTCAGACTAAGAATTTCCATCCCTCCTGAACAGAAGTTAGGATAGGTCCTCTCACAGTGAAGAAGCCTTTCCTTTCTTTCAATAGGAATTTGCTTGGAGCAGGTATACTTGCAATTTGAAACTTTTGATTCATTAACTCAAAGCCTCAGTTTCAGTTTCCTTATCTGATTAGCAGGGGAAACACATGGACCCTTCATCAGGAATGGAGAAAAGTTCTTTGTAAACTTTAAAAGTATAAAGTCTATTATAAGAGCTTAGTCCCATCATGTGATCATGTCAATTAAAGTGGTTTTGGCATTTTACCAAATGCTTAGTTCATACTTGGTTAATTGTTTGTTGCTGCTGTTGTGGTTGTGCCCCCATATTCTCTTGCCCTTCCATTCTTTACCCTGTTAACTTTGTTGTTTGTGCTTAGTGGTCCTCTTGCCAGGGAAGATGGCATAAAAAGCTGAAGTGAGCAAATGCAAAAGACCTTTTTTTAAATTCTTCAGATTATATTTGAGCAGGGATTTCTATGAGAAATCTCTCTCTCTCTTTTTTTTTTTTTTTTTTTTTTTTAACATGCCCATTTTTACATTTGGTAAGATAACTTGCTTTTCTGGGCAGATTGGTATGAGAAGAATATCTAATTCTGAAAACAATTGTTGGAGGAATATGGTATTAGATTTTGTCAGGTAATGCAGTGTCATAAGGAATGACAGATTACGCTGGCAACAGATTTATCAGATACTTGTCTAAGATTAAATTCTGCCAGTTATAATGGGAATAACACAATGTCTAATTTTAAATCCTAGCCACTCCTAAAGACCTTTTTGGTTAAATACCTAAGTAATTACTATTATCACCACATACAAAACCAGGTGCCTAATAAATATTTTATAGTGATGATTAAAAAATGTTAAAGGCCTTCTTGTTATTTATCAGTATCAGCCATTTGTTCCACAATTGCAAAATTATCAGTTGCTTTTTATTTATTTGAAAAATGAATAGGAATGTTGATCACATAGGAGTAAATAGGTATCATAAAGTTGTTCTTTATGGTCAACTAAAAAAGTGACAGGAAGAAAAGGAGTGTAAATTTCAAACTGGAAGAGACCTGAGAAGTCATCTTGATCAGTTCTACTATTTTATGATTGAGGAAACAATGAAATCTAGAGGACTTAAGGCTATAGAGTTAGTAAGAAGCCCAAGTTTCTTTTCTTCCTCCTTTTTTTTTTTCCTGAGGCAATTGGGGTTAAGTGACTTGCCCAGGGTCACATAGCAAGGAAGTGTTAAATGTCTGAGGCCAGATTTGAACTCAGGTCCTCCTGACTTCACAGGTGGTGCTCTATCCACTGAGCCACCTAGCTGCCTCCAAGAAGCCCAAGTTTCAAAGCCAGATCTTACGATTCCCAGGATAGTGTTTTTTCCCTTAGATTATGCTGCTGAAGGATAGATATAAAATATCCTGAAATTGAAGTACTATCTAACTTGGTTTATGGAACAGCAAGATTGTTGAAATTGAGATATCTGTGATTTTAGTTTATTCGCTCATTTGTGAAGTCTCAGTCATTTCATTCTTCATCTAGTGTCACACAAAATCTTAGTTTTTAGTCACGTTATTTGTGGTATAATGATTCAGAAAGTAGTTTTTGTAGGTAGAAAGATAAAGCAAATTTTCTCCATGTCATTCCTAAAAATATAGCTCTTTTCAGTCTTCTGATTGCGGCTTCATAGAATTTTGTGGAAAATGAGAAGTTGTCCCCATTTCTCACTTGGTAACAAAGAGCTGGAGTTAAGAAGAGATTTAGACTTGAATATATAAATTTGCAAGTGATATGTGACCCATGCAAGCTTGTGAGATCTTTGATAGTGGGTATGTGTAGAAAAAGAAAAAGACAGGGTTATGCTTCAGAGAAATACCCACTGTTTAATAGGAGGAAACAAAGATGATGGTTCAGTAAAGGTTATTTGAGAAGGAACAGATGGGTGAGAAAGTAAAAGAGAAAGGATTGACTGCAACAGAGGAAGAGTCTTTTATGAGTAAAAAATAAGCATATCTGCTGAAAGTAAAATGATAGAAGAGGCTTTGGTAGGTGAGAAGACAGTAGCTTGTTGCAGGTGGTGGGGTGGTGGTGGTTGTTTTAATGAGCATATTTTCCCTAAAAGAGTCTTTTGGAGAAAGTGATAGTTCAGTTAAATCCATAGCAAATCAGTGAATATTTGCTTGCCTTATTTCCTTAAATAATTTTCTTAATAAAGATTTAAAAATAAAACACTAAGATATCTAATTTATTCTTGAGTTCTATCACATGAAATTTTTTTCCTAGTAGATCAACATTTGTCACTGGAAGTATTGCAGAAAAATCATAGTAGACAAAAAGGTAAATAGCGGTTAGAAGAGAAAAATTCTTCCTGTTACACAGTAGCTTCAGTTAACTGCAAACTAAACTACCTGTGATTTGGTAACAAGCAAAAAACCCCAAACAAACTAAAACTACTTTAGGATTGCTACTACAAGAATTGCTTAAAGTCACTAAAAATAGGAGAAAGGCAAATCAAAATAGTTCTATTTTACTCTCCACCCACCAATGAGGCAAAGAAGATGAGGTGAGAAATATCAATGTTGTAGAAGTTGTGATAAGGCAAATGCAGCAGCACACACTGTCAATAGAGTTGTAAATGAATTCAGCTAAACTGAAAAGCAGGGTGAAACAACTTGAAATAGAATACATGTTCTTTGGTTGTGGGTACATAAATATAAGGGAACATTACTGCACTATAAAAAGTAATATGAAAAATTTGGAGAAACGGGGAAGGCTTCTGAGTTGAACCCCAGTGAAGTCAGGAGATCCATACAAGATACAATGATGACTACAGTGTAAATGGAAGAGCAGCAACTACCAGTGCTTGGTTGTTACCATGAATATACATTGTGTCCACAGGCAGTGCACCTCCCTTCATCACAGAGGAAGTGGGGAGTAAAGGAAGGGAAAGAAAGGGTGTGGAAAATTTCATTTGCTGTTAGAAACTGTTGAGATTTTGGTTGATTTGCTAATTGCTTTTTAACTGGATTTTTTTTGCAATGGGAATGGGGGCAGAATTTGTGTAGAAATGAAAGTTTGTTTTTTTTTAAAAGCTAGTAATGAATACCAAAAATAAGTAAAACCATAAGCATGTTTTATTGATGCCTTTTATTTTTATTATATCATGGCCATTCCTGAAAAAGGGAAAACCTTCCTCTCACTAAGCAACAATATCCTTCAGTGGCTATAGCTATTACTGTATGCCATGCTCTGTCCTTGTAGTCACCTAGCTCCCTGCTATGAAAAGGAGAAGGAATGTTTTATGATCTTTCCTGGAGCAACCTTCATTTGTTTTCCCAGTACTCACCTTTCATGGTTGTGAATCTTTTTCTTTTGGTTCTGTTTATTTTGCTCCACATCAGTTTAAATATTTCTTTTGGTTCTGTTTATTTTGCTCCACATCAGTTTAAATAAATTTGTCCTTATTTCCTTGAATTCTTCATATTTGTCATTTAATGCTTAGAAATTCCATTAGGTTCATAAGTCATGCTTGTTTTCTTTTAGCTCTTCCTCAGTCATTGGGTAGACTCTAGTTTTTTTTTCAGTCATAAGTAATGCTTATTGTTTGTTGGTAGTCTGGTAAATATTAGGCCCTTCTTTCTTCTACTTTGACTTTCTTAAGGCTTAAGTACAATAATGGATTTGCTGGGTCAAAGGGTTTGGAGAATTTAGTTTCCTTGTATGATTTCAAATTGACATCCAGAATGGTCAGATCATTTCACAACTCCCACTAGCAACAAATTAATATCCCTAAATTCCCACAGTACTTCCATTGATTTTTCCTTTTTTGGGGGGAGAGGGAGTCATTTCCATCAGTTAGGATGGTATAAAGTGAAATCTCAAAGACTCATTTTAATTTGCATGTCTCTTAGAGACAGTAATTTATGCCATTTAAAAAATATGGTCATGTATAGATTTTAATTCTTTCGAAAATATCATATTCTTTAACTATTCATCTAAGTAAATCTATTGGAAATTGGCCCTTGATGATAATTATGTGATTGTGTCAATTCCCTATATATATATATATATATATTTAATAAAGGTTTTTATTTTCAAAACATATGTCTAGATAATTTTCAACATTAACTCTTCAAAACCTTGTATTCCAAATGTTTTTCTCCCTTCTCCCTATCCTTTTCCTTAGTGGGAAGTAATCCAATATATCTGAAACATGTGCAATTCTACTATACATATTTCCTTAATTATCACGCTGCACAAGAAAAATCAGATCAAAAAGGGAAAAAAATAAGAAAGAAAATAAAATGCAAACAACAGCCAAAAAAATTGAAATAATTATGTTGTGATCCACACTCAGTCCCCATAGTCCTCTCTTTGGGTGTATCTATATATTTTAATTGTCTGATTTTTATTGATGATATTTGATGCAGATATTTCTCCCACTCTTATCTCATCATATCCTACCCATACATCTTAATTGTTTGGTTTCCAAAGCTATGGATTTGAATCAGATTGTAGGACTGCTAGAGTTACTTACATGGAAAGTAACAGGAAACAGATTTGATAACCTGATATTGAGAACAGAGACTGAAAAACTTAAAAAAACAAAAACAAAACAATGAATTTTTAAAATTACAGAGCAATCTGGGGCTACACATAACCTTATGTTCCCTGCCAATATTACTATAATATAACACAGTCTGATGATTTGTATAATAAATACCTCTAAGTCTTCAAGAAAAAAATTGAATTATGGCCAATTTACTACAAGAAATCAGGTAAGCCCTAAGTACATTTAAGATAATCATTTTTTCATGATCCTGTGATCTAAACCTGGATAAGTCCTTAGATCATTTAAACATGAAGCCTAAGAAAATTAGAAAACGTGTTTTGGGTTTTTTTTTGTTTTTTTTTAAACTTTGATTCTTAGAATTTGGATTAGGATGGTTTGGGAGAGAGATCTGTTTTAATTAATTGAGACTTTACCATAAAATGATGTCTCATGTCATCAAGATGACAAGCAGTTATTTTGTCAGTTTACTTAAGCCCAAAACCTCACTCTTCTGATGATGCTGGAAAATAGATGAGTAAATAAAATATAAATACACAAAACTTTGAAGAAAGGAGTTGGTGATAAGTATTCTTTCCAAATACTATTTATTAACCCTGTTAATTTTTGCAAAGAAGGTTACTCCCCCCCCTCCCCCCCCCCGAAAGATTATCCCTAAATTATCTGGGTCAGTTCACTAATGTTGCCTAGTACTAGAAGTGAAAAATGACTGAGGTGACTTAGAAATTTACTTTTCTGTGATTGGAAGAAACCCTAGTGCTTCTCTTTTGCCTAAAGATTTTGTAATTACCTTGTGGAGCAGAATCTTCCTTTTCTAACCTGTTGTGATTGCTCTGAAGATCCTATAAATTATTTATACTCTGATGGCACTAAATGACTACATTAATGGCACCTCTGGCTCCACAGGATATCAAGAACTTTAATAATTCATCATTTATTACAGCTCTATCCCTGTAGATTAGCATGAGGGGAAGCTTAGTTCACAACAATGATAAGGCTGGCTCTTAAGATCTCTACTTTTCAATTATCTTTCCCATAAATATTCAGTGTTGAGAACTGAAAAGATGAGATATTAAGTTATAATAGTGACCATTGCAACATTGAACTTTTTTAGATTTAGTTCAACACCACTAGGTCATTGCATTAAGTACCAGAATGCATTGTAGCATCCTGTTAGAAAAAACAGTGGAGAAAAAACAATTCTGTTTTCAAGTAGATTTAGAACTTTGATTTTTTTTAAAAGATATGTTTTTCATTGGTTGAAATCTTAGTGAAGACTGTACCTACTTTTTTGAATGCTAACTCACAGTAAACTACCCTATGTTGTTTCTCCAGAAACACATAAATTTGAGCCACTGTGTAGTTTGTTGGAGATTTTTTTGTTTCCTTTTTTTTTTTTTTTTTTTTTTAATTTAATTTAATAACAGTTGTGCCAATGTGCATAATTGTTATGGGAAAAAAGAAATTTTGAGCACAGCCCAACAAATTCCCTGGATTTTAAACTCTTCAATCAAAAAGCATAGGATAGTTGAACTCTGAAGCTTTTAATTTCTCAAGGTATCAGTGGAACTGATTTATAGTTTTCTTTATGTCTACAACTATATCTATCTATATGTATGTATGTATATATATATAAAATAAATTCTATTACTTAGTACATGGTAATCCACATAATGTTAGTTTAACTAGAAGGGAGGATTTAGATATTAGTAGATTAGTGATTGCTTGTATCCTGCTGCAGGAAGGATAGTTGTTCCAGTGCATGTTAATTACAAACACATTATGTTCCCTGCTTTGTGGCATGTGTTGTTTTATAAGTAAAGGGCTCTAAATCTTCTCCTGAAACCCTGAGAGATAGTATTAGCTATGGTGTAAGATAGGATTTGGCTGGAAAAATGCCTCAAAACCTGCATTATAAGGTTGCCTTCCAGGCTGATGAGAATACTAGTTTCAGAGGGTAAGTTATCACTTTCATCCCTTCCTTTTCTCTTTTATATTAGGGTTGCTTAACTTGGAGTTGGTGAACTTTAAAAAGACATGAATATTTTCATAATTGTACTTTGCTATATTTGGTTTCCTTTGTAATCCCATGAATTTTGTACATTTTAAAAATATATTCTGAGAAGAGATTCTTAGGCTTCAATTAAACTAGCTAAAAGAGTCTATGGCATTGAAAAGTTTAAGAACCCCAGCTTTAGAGTTGAAAGGTGTTATAAAAGTGGTTATGTCCTTCCTACCTTTTCTTCCTCTCCCCTAAAAGTGACACACACTATTTTCACTGGGACTTAGTTTAAACACTATATTTCTATTAAAAAAATCTTTGGCTGTGATGGAAGGTGTTGGTATTTCTTGTACTTTATAAAACCGAATGAATAGTTAAGAAGGATTTTAAATGGAATGGGAAAAATAAAGGAAAATCATTGGTAATATGGATGGCTACTAGGATAAGAAGGAGTCAGAGGACTTGAGCCTTTGCCATTTATCAGTTATGTGACCTTGTGTAGATAATTTCATCTTGCTGGCCTTTCCCTTCTCCAGAAAGATACAGTTGTTGGAGATAAGCTGGCCCTTTGGCTCTAAATCTGACCCTGTGAGGTACATGACAAGTACAGGGCCAAACTTACTGTCATCTCGTGTAGACGATGCAGAGGGGTGTGTAGAGAAACAGACTTAGCCTGCACCAGGAAGGAGGATCACGGGAACATTATTCAAATAAAAGAGTAAGAAGTCCAAACTTTTAAGCATTAATGGGGGGGAAAGATACAAGGTATTAGTAGGCAAGGACCTCTAGAGCAGGAATACGATTCATATTTGCTTGACCATCATCTTACTCGGAGCTGAGCATAAAAAAGCTCACCTGAAGGAGATCCATAGTTTGTAATTTCTAGCCTTATTGAAACCTAATAAAATGAGTTAAAAATTAAAGTTGCTTTCACAATTGTGTGACATTTTGTGTTATTCTTCTCTCACCTTGGGGGTAGAAATATCTGAGTGAGATTTTTTTGTTGGGTATATTTCATCACCTCTATCATCCACACCCTGTTCTCCACCCATTAATGCCCTTGATCTGATAACTTGCCAGATTTTAGCCTAGAGCAAAGGTGTTAGAACCTTTCCATAAAAAAAGGGTGAGGATCTTTGGCAGATCCTTAGTGATATTATGGTGTAATTCCCGTTTGTGAGGGAAAGTGCTTGGTTTCACTGACAGATATGACTCTGGCTGAAATTGATCGTTTGGTTGTAATAAAGACATTGTTCAAACCTGTGTGCATCTGTCAACACTGTTCAGTAGCACAGTGAGATAAGCTCTTCCTTCTCCTCTTGCAGTGATCCATAATGCTTCACCAGCATGTTCTTATTGCCAACCATATTGTAGCATGTAGTAAAGCACTTGTGCAGACAGCTTGTGTGGGCTCAATTCCACCTAACCTTGTAAAGATGCCAAAATATAGCAAGCAAGAGAGGAGTTCCTTAAAGCTTATTTGAATATTTAGCTTTTGTTGCAACTTAAATCAAAACTAAATTGAATTTAAGCTAAAAGTGAACTATAGAATTTACTTTTTATTTTATTCATTTCACCTCTATTATTAATATAATCTGGGCTGACAAGTCTGTGCAGTAGTGAAAAAAACAAACATTAGATTTGGGGGCAAAAGACTTGATTTTTTAAAAAAGAATTTTCTTTATTTCTTTGGTTAATACATGTACATTAATCTTTTTCAAATATACATTTCTCTATGAATCATGCTGGGAGAGAAAAATCAGGACAAAAGGGAAAACCATGAGAAGGAAAAAAATCAAGAAAAAGAAAAAGAACAAAAAACTTGATTTTGAACCTTAAGTTCTGTCACTACCTATATAAAATGAAAGGATTAGACTCCATTTAGAAGACCTTGGTCAGCTCTAAATTATATAATCTTATGAAATGGATTTCCCTTTCCTAGAACTAGATCCCTATGGAAGATGTATTTAGTTTGAATTCTGGTAGCTTTGTTATATGGACTGCCAACTTTAGTGCTGGCACACTAGAGGGATTTTCACATATGGGTAGTTTTTCCCTTTAGCTTTAATTCTACTCCCTTTCCATTTGTTCCTATTCCTCTTCAAGGACTCAGGAAAACTGAGTAACTTTTGTTTTTTAGGGATTTGAGCCATAACCGATTATCTAACTGGAACATCAGCTTGGACTCAGAGGTGTTACAAGAAGTGTAAGTTATTCTTAATTGTATCTTTGTGACCTAATAAACACTGTCATTTTGGGGGTGGCCAATCCAGACATGGTAAAGAAAATGGCCTAGAGTAGGAAAGAATTAAAATGTTATAGCTGTGATTGAACATCAGAATAGTTTGTTTAGATTGTTACAAAGTCTCTGGGCATTATGCCATTGTATTGTTGCTTGAAAGTTGCAGTTTGCAGTATACTTTCACAAGTAAAATGCTCTGCTTTGTATTCTTTACTCAGACTTAGAAAACTTCCTTATATTATGTTCTGCCAATTATTTGGCATTTAAAATAAATTAATAATATAAAAAAGTAAACTTATTTACAATAATTCCCTATTTATCTGGGAGTTTGGGGACTGTGGCCTTCCTGTTTTGGTATTTTCAAGAGAAGTTGAAATTCCAATCCTTCCTACCTCCTTAAGCTTTTCAATAAATGTTTAGTTGTTGCTTACTGTGTGCAGGATATATCATGTGTACCTTCAAGGAGCTCACAGTCCACTTAGATAACTTTTTTTTTTTTTTTAAAGGCAGCTAGGTGGCACAGTGGATAGAACGCTAGCCTTGAATTCAGGAGGACCTGAGTTCAAATGTGATCTCAGACACTTAACACTTCCTAACTGTGTGACCCTGGGCAAGTCACTTAACCACAGCCTCAGGGAAAAAAAACGAAAATAATTCAATCTTGTTTTGACTATAATCCTTCAAGTGTTTTTGCATATATTTTTGGATGTGACTAGTTTGCCAAGACCCCAAAGTGGCCCCACATTTCTTTGCTTTGGGGAGTACTGTACATAATTTAGTTATGAATTCTTTGTCTTTTCTCACTATTATATTGTCACTGAACTTTTTGATATTCTGAGTTTTACCTACCTCTCATCATCTTCTACCTACTTCTCATCATCTCTTATTTTTTGCTTCTGAACTCCATACCCAAACTTTGTTTTAATTTTTAAATAAGATGAAAATAAACAGACTCATACCAAAAAAATATGAGTAGGTTGTTGCAGAGATTTTGAATGTTCAGAAGAAGCCTTTTCCCCATAGAAATAGGACAATTTCAGAAGCTTTGGGGGGGCATTCAGTGCAATCCTGAATTCCTTCTGTCACATCCTCAGCAAATAATCATCAAACCCTCTCTCTGTTAGAGTAGTTCTAGTTATAGGATACTCAGGAATATATGAGATAGCTAATTTGATGGTTCGTATCTATTCATATCTGTATATGTGCATGCATATCACATACACACATAAACATATTTGTGTGCACATATACATGTATATGTATATATATGCACATCATCTATATTATTTCCTAAAATGGATATCATAAACATATATACTAAATGATTAGTCTGTAGAAAAGTTAAGAAAAACATATTTGTATAATTTTTCCTATTCTTTTTTGAGTTAATGATAATAGACTTGCAGGCTTAAAAAGAAGAATCATAATTTTTAGTCCTAGTTCAATTTATTTTGGACCATACTTTTTTCTATGTTGGTTGTCAGTCTAATCAATCAGTAAAAATTTATTAAGCATGCTGTATATCCTAAAGTCTGCACACTTTCTAGTTAAGAACTAGACAAGAAAAAAAGAATTAATAATCAAATCTTCCCTTTTTTGTTCTCCCCAGGAAAATGAATTATAATGAATTAACAGAAATTCCTTATTTTGGAGAATCAACTTCTAACATCACTCTACTTTCATTGTAAGTAAATATTTAAGTATTTTTCAGTTTTCCTCTTAAATCTTTTTTTTTTTTAATAGCTTTTTATTTACAAAAACATATGCGTAGGTAATTTTTCAACATTGACCTTTGCAAAATCTTCTGTTCCAACTTTTCCCTTCCTTCCCCCCTCCCCCAGATGGTAGGTAGTCCAATACATGTTAAATATGTTAAAGTATATGTTAAATACAATACATGTTTACATATTTATACAGTTATCTTACAGCACAAGAAAAATAGGATCTAGAAAGAAAATTTAAAAAAACTTGAGAAAGAAAACAAATGCAAGCAAACAATAACAGAACCTCTTAAATCTTTTTTAAAGACATATTATATTGTTCTTAATTCTTTTACCTCCATTTATATGAATAATACTTAAAGGATAGGAAATAGATAACTTCTAAAAGTTTCTGTTTTGGTCTTCAGAGTACACAATGTAATACCAGAAGTGAGTGCAGAACAGCTTCAGTTTTACCTTTCCTTGGAGACACTGGATCTCAGCTCAAATGTTATCTCAGAAATCAAGACGTCTTCATTTCCTAGAATGCAACTGAAATATCTGTAAGTTTAAAAAAGTTCCATTTTAGATGCTTTTTAATGTGTGTGTTACATGACAACCTGAATCATTAATGTTCATTTCTTCTAAGATAACAAGATTATAATAATTCCTAGTGAGGGAAAAAAAAAAAAGAAAGAAGGTGATTTCTAAGGCTAATCTTTGGTTTGTTTTACTAATGTAGTTGTATAGAAAGCAAATAAGTGAAATTTGCCAAATTTATGGCTTTTCAGAATAAAATATAAACTTATACCAAAAAAACTACAAGCAGTATTATCTGTGCAGAGTTATTTATGATAGAATTCTTGTTCAATAAATATTTTTGCCTTGTTTATTTCAGGAATCTGAGCAATAACAGGATAGCCACCTTGGAAGCTGGTTGCTTTGATAATTTGTCCAGTTCTTTAGTAGTGGTCAAGTTAAATAGAAACAGAATTAGCATGATTCCGCCCAAGATCTT